>NC_051863.1:68131676-68354176 GCF_015732765.1 Culex quinquefasciatus | reverse complement strand
CCATGAGATTTTTTAAAAATTATAGTCAACTGACTTTTTAAACTTTATTAAATTATATGAAAACTTCTTCTTGAAGTTATGTGGACAATTCTCTAACACGGTCAGTCTCTTTATTCTGCGGATAAATCTCAATCCATTTGAAGTCTCCCCGGCTATCAAAGTAACCCTGTTTTACCGTAGGGGAAACATGCCCATTTTAATCACTCTAAGCCGTTTGACCAATCCTCATCACTTTTCCGCTATTAAATCAACATTTTCAGATGTATCAATAATGGAGAGTTGCTTGCTCACTTTTGTTTGAGCTATTTATTACTTTGTAACAGTCAAAAACACTTTAAGAAAGCTGTGAACTCATGATCAAAGTGCTAATAGGCCGATAATAGAAATTGGTCGAGAAAGGGTATAGTTCCCCTAATTGAAAACTATGAAAAACGACAATTGGGCAAAAGATTGAAATCAAATGTTGTGCAACCACTGAAAACTACCAATGAACAAATTCTAACATTAAATTCTAGATTTTTAGAAGGAATTTTCATCTCACTACTGCTGAATATGATGGAGTGTAGTAATCAGCAAACTCATGATCGTAAACAATAAGATAAATAAAATTATATTAAATAGTGCTTGGACAAACAACAGAGATGACAATATTTTTTCTTTATTGTGATTGTTTTGAGAGTTTGGAAGAGACTTTATGCATAATCTTTTGTTGTTTTGGAAACGGATAAAAAGTGAAATTTTATTTTTGCAATTCGGCCGTGAAACTACTCACTTTTCCTGTCATTCTTGAACGACGAAATAGCCTACTTTTCTGTACCAAAAATAACAGAATCGAATAGCAACACTTTTCAAAATAAATGCTGAAAAGGTCTACTTTTCAGCACTCAAATGGGTGCTGAAAAGTTGAACTTTTCAGCACTTGTGTCTAAAAGTAACACTTTTCAACATTTTTTTTATTTAAACGATTTATTGACAAAATACATGAAAATTTGACTTGAAATTTCACTCAGTGTGTGTTTTTTGGAATTGCAAAAAATGTTGTATGGAACTCGTTGCAAAACTTGATTTTTTCAGCACTCTTCGTATTTATCCAATTCGGTGAACCTCGTTGGATAAATGTACGACTCGTGCTGAAAAAATCCTCTTTTTGCAACTTGTTGCATAAACTACTATTTTGCACTTCCGTCGTGAAACTTATTACTTTTCCTGTCATTCTCGAACGATGAAAATGCATAAATTCTGTACCAAAAATAGCAGAATCGAATAGTAACACTTTTCAAAATAAATGCTGAAAAGTGCTACTTTTCAGCACTGAAATGGATGCTTAAAATATGAACTTTTCATCACTTGTTTTGAAAAGTAATACTTTTCTACATTTTTTTTTTATATTTAATCGGTTAATTAACAAAATACACGATCATTTGACTTATAATTCCACCCAAAGAGTGAACTCGGTGATCCTCGTTGGATAGATGTACGGCTCGTGCTGAAAACATAATCATTTTGAAACTTGTTACATTAACTACCATTTAATAAATATATAAAAAATAAAATTTGCAGCTTTCTCTACTCTAAAATTGTTGTAACTTTTCAGAAATTTGATGTGATATTAATTTTTATTCTGCAAATTTATTCTGGATGACATTTGCTACAAATCCACGTCAAGAGTTTTGATAAATACGAATGAAATTGATGTTTTCAGATGAATTTGAAAAAATAGGAAGAAAAACTATTTTGAAGCTATTATCGAAATTAACGACCGCGATAAAATCTTTTCCATGATAAAGGATATTGAAAACATATTTAGGGAACTCAAAACTGATGTTTTGATGAAGTAACAGCAAAAAGCATCTTAATTTTAGCGTTTTATATGATTCTTTTTCATTGTTATAGCTTAAATAAATAGGTTCATTCAAGTTTTTATAAAAATAACCTTTAGACAAGACGTGGCAAGGAAGTCATTTTGCATCCTTTGTTCGTGCAGACAAGTCTCAATACAAAAAAGCCTGTTAAAATATTCTCAAAACTGTACCTGGATAACGGATTCTTCGGCAAAGTTGAGGGAATTCCTTACTTTTCAGAAAAAAATTTCTTTTCTCATTTAAAAAACTTTACACGGTTTTAATTAAACTTGTAACACGACATAAACATAAAAATAATCTCATTTTTGGAAATATTTTAGATCACTTTTTTATTTTCAAGCATTCCCCCGTATGCTTACACAAAAAAGCTTAATCGTTGAGTGTAACTAAATAAGCAAACAACAACAACCTCCAACTATGGGCGAGGACCTTTACCAAAAGCTGTGTAATTTAATCTTGTGACCTATCATAAAACATCTAAGGGTCATTCCAGGTCAACTGAGTACACTTTTGGACTCGACCTTCACCGATTTGGACCAAACTTGGAGGGAACGTTCATCTATCGATAGTTAACAGAAATCCCAAGTTTGGTGCTGATTGGACCATCCCTCTATTTTTGACACCGCCCTCTATTTTGACGATTTTTTTAAGGTGAATTTGCAAGAAGTTGGCCAGTCTCGTCGTTGCTCTCTGCGAAGCAAGGCCTGCTTCGATCGTGTATCATCTAAGTCGTCATTTCGCGCGAGGGAGGAAAAGAAGGACAGGATCCGGTGACACAAAACCATGAAATATATCACACAAATGCAGTTTATTTATCATTATATACGCGCGATCCCTGTTTTGCTTGATGGGATTGGAAGTTTAAAGAAAGTTCGAGGACCCGTCTGCTTCTTGCTCTATGTTTAGGCGGGGCCAGACAATGCCCAATGACCTCGGAATTGGGCCGCTAGGATCTCTGCCATTCTGAAATGAGTCATTGGAAGCAGCGCGAGGGCTGTCACCACCTAATACCCGGGACTGAGATAAGCTGTATTAGCATACCCCAAGTCTGATACAAATTATACTTTCCCATAATTTCGCTGCCGGCCAGCGGGTATTGGAGTGGACCACACACACACACACACACAGCTGGAAGCTGTCCATACAAAAATAATATATGAAAATTCAAAAATCAGTATCTTTTAAAGGAAGTTTTTGATCGATTTGGTGTCTTTGGCACATTTGTAGGTATGGATAAGGACTATACTGAAAAAAAAACTGATCTGAAACAAACAATACCAGTAATCGCTCTGCAATAATTTAATGTTGCTCGAGTGGTTCCCAGCAGGGTGTTACCACTTGCTTTCCATGGGGGAATTCCCGCTGTGAGTGTTGTTTGTTGATGTTGTTCAATGGTTTCAACTTCCCAGGCGGCAGCAGCAGCAGCAGTGGTATGTGGTCTCAGAGGCGTTAATTGCGTGGTAAACCGGAAGCTCATCAAGGTGGAACACTTCATGAGAGTGGCCATTGTTTTGTCTGCGTTATAGTCTTGTGTTTTTTTAATTTCTAAAAAATAACTAAATAGTAGTAAATCATTGATAAAAAGCTTGAAATAGTTCAATGCTTTCATTGGACAAATAAACCTAAAATTCGGAGCACGTGTGATAACAAAACCGACACATTCTCACCTATTTTTAGCCATGTCCCAGTGCTCTCAAAGTGCTCCAAGCAAACAGTGCCAAATTCTCCAGGATCCAATCGTTTTGCGGGACAGGCGAAACATTTTCCGCCACATTAAACAAAATTTTCTCAATAAACACACACACACACAGCCTCTCGCCCGCCCCAGGAAGACTCTCAACACCACAAAGGATAACGATTTTCCACTTCTGGGGACGGAGATATGCAACGGAATGCACGCTCCGGGACACTTTTGAAAAGGTTGAGTTGAGTGCAGATCATGCTCCCTGCCGAAAATGTGGCGCCGCCCGGAAGATGAGAAGCTGAAGCAGGAGGATAAATGCAGATTGAAATTTTATCACACCTTTATCCTTCCTTGGCATCACAAGCTCGTCGTTGTTGGTGGAGGAGACTGACCGAGTTTTTCACCGGGAAAATTTGAAGTAGAAATAGCGGTAGGATGATTTAGCTTAATAAAAAACGATGGTAATTTATCGAAAATTACATCATTTTTGTATGAGAAGATTTAATTCAAATCCAGTCGATCAGCATTAAACATCAGAACTCTAGCCCACGTTACTTAAAACATCCCTTTCAACCAACAATTCAAACAGATGCACTATTGCATAAATTAAACATAAATTTACCACCATTCTTGAACGGGGAGAAGAAGGGAGGGGAAGTTTGTTGCTTGCCGAGCGAATTCGTTATGCAGTGTGAAACCCAACACATGAAAGACGACCACGTGCAACCACTTTTCTAACGGGTTTCCTGCAAGTTTGCACCGGCAGCTCCTGTCAAGGATGCTATCTCCCCGCGGGGCAATGAGGAAGCGTGTTGTCGGTGTGCCTCGCCTTGAAGATGCTGGCCGCGAACTTCTTCTGAAGTTTTTGTTCGAGTTTTTTTTTTGTGGGTGTGCTTTCGATGTTGCTACTGTTTCTAAAACCGTTTTAAGATGTGAGCACTGGAAATTGGGAGGGATTGACAAGTTTTGCCAAAACCTTTGTAACAATGTTTGTTTGGGTTACCCTTTCTGAGAAAATTATATTGAAAATCTATGTCTGATAAACTCAAAAAAAAACATGACTTTCTATGGCTGTTTTTTTCTATTCATATTAGGGACCATCCATAAACCACGTGGACACTTCAGGGGGGGGGGGGGGTATGGCGGTCGTCCACGATCCATACAAAAAAGATTTTTTTTGTATGGACCATTGTCCACAAAGGGTGGGGAGGGGGGTAACAGATTCCCAAAAAAGTGTCCACGTGGTTTATGGATGGTCCCTTATAACAAACAAAAATTTCCACTAAATCTTGTTTCTTAACTGTATGGCAAAAGCATAACCAGAAAACTTAATGTCAAAATAACATTTAAAATATTACTAAAAACGTATGCTTCCATTTTTTACGGGGTTTCACAAAACTATTCAATTTGTTCTCCAAAAAATTACACAACTTTTCATTGACTTCCAGTTTAGAGTATTCCCCGGGTTAGTTTTTAAAAGGTCTTAAGCGCCATTTGTAAACGAAGCCGTTGTTTTATCAATTCTTGTTCAACTTTTGAATAATCAACTTCAAAAATGCTTAAGATTGTTCATCTGCGCGTCCTTTAAATGCTCTTAACTGAATAAAAAGAAAATTCACTTTGTTTTAGAGAGAGAGAGAGAAAAAAAAAACAAATATGTATCTGAGGTCGTGATGGCTGTTACGACGTATTGAAAACTAACTATAGATTAACGAGTAGAACCACTGACGAACTGACGTGCCACCAGGAACAAATTGGTCGATCATTTTTGACCGCACACTGCTTCTTTTTCTTTCTACTGTTCTCTTCTTCGGCGATTGTCAGAATTCGAGTTTGACGTTTTGTCACATCAGCTGTTTTCTTGCTGTGAAGAATTCTGGAACAACATGTGTAAATGGCGGATAAGAGTTGGAATGGAAATGTTACGAAAAGTCTAAAAGATAGCCTAATTTGGAAGTTTAACGAAATTTCTTGCCTCATTTCACCTTAAATAATGCAAGATTAGCCAAATATTCATCGTTTTGTTCAGAATTTGCAAAAGTTTTCGGGCTTCAATATGTTTTCCCCCATTTTCATTTGTTGTTCCTGAAAGTTTCTCAGCAAGTGCAGCTGCGCATCTGTCAAATCGTCTGTTTGACAATCGCTGATCGCTGAGGGTGAGTGAGAAGGAAGATAGGAAAAAGCGGTCAAGTTTGGATTCTGGGTGGCACGTCAGTTCGTCAGTGGTAGAACGTTATCCGAAAAAAGGTATTGTTTACAAATGACTCTAGCAAAAACAGTGTTAAAATCATAATAATATAACATCGAGGAATGTGGACAGATTATGTGTCAGTCAAAATGTGTACATTCAACACTCGGTGGTTGGTCACTTTTTCGTTTGACACTTCTTTAGTTTGTACCCCGTTGGTTGGTCAAAGTCAAACTAAAAAGTGACGAACTGTCACGTTTTACACGGCGCTCACACATACTATCTAAACATACGTTTGGTAGTGTTTGTGAACTCCGTGTAAAAGCGGTGTCAAACTAAAAAGTGACCCCGTTCGTTTGACAACAGTTGGTGTCAAACCATCGGGGTTTGAGTGTAATATAACCTCGAAAATGTCTTGTAATTGTTATTTCAATTTTTTTTAATTACAGCAGTGGTCAATCAACAGCAAAAAAAAAAATCATTATTCCAAAATGTCTAAATTCGCCACTTTTTCAGTCTAAATAAGCTTACATATTTCACTGTTTTTCATATACATGTGTGAAGTTACAGTATTTTTTTGTAAACATGGAACGTGTAAAATGGGAAGGTTGAGAACCTTGACTATAGAGGACAGGGGGATGCTAAAGGCCGCCATCTTGGGTGATTGAGATTAATAACGCGCGCACAGTGAAAACAAAAATATTTTTTCATTATGATTCAATTTTTGTTATAAGAATTACTATAGTAAAAGTCAAATTACACAGTAGTTAAGTCAAACGTTTCATGTGATAAAAGTACATCTTTAAATGAGGTCATCGACCCGATCTGTGATTAAAAATTCCAACTTTAGCAGTTTATTTTGCAAATAAATTGATAAAAATCACCTCAAAAACATACACTAACTTTAAACGTACATTGCGGTAAAAATTTACATAAAAAAACAATAATTACTTTATTTCTATTTTGTGTTTGCAGTTTTTGTACTTTTTTTACAATGCGCAGTTGCTTTGTTTTGGTTCCGAAGCGAACAGCTGTTCTTTTGTACTGGGGCCGTAATTGACAGCTCCCTTTTGTTCTGGTGCCGAAGTTGACAGCTTGTGTTGGCTCCGGCGAGCTTCCTGTACTGAGCAACTCGCGACAAAATTTTGAGGCTAGGAATAAAGGAGAAAAGCTCGGAACTTAACCTCAAAGGTAAACAACCGAATGAACTTTTTTGACAGGTGTCAGTTCCGGGACTTAGCATTTAAAGTTATAATTTTGTTCCGGTTGTTCCGTTTCATATGGACACAAACACGGCAAGGACACGGCCACAGGAATTGTCAGGAATAGGCACCTACACGGCCTGGGACAATAAAACGGCTAGAAGCACGGGCACGAACACCGGCAGGAGTCCGGACAAGGACACGGCCTTGAGCACGGCCACGGGTCAGGTACACGTATACGAACACGGCCAGAAGCACGGACAAGCACACGGGCACTGATACGATAAAAAATCTCAAGTTATGACGTTTCGCGCAATCGGAAGCAAATTCAAATTCAAAAAAATGCTAAGTCCCGATTTTACACCTGTCAAACCACTCACAAAATGAATACTGAGTTCTTTGAGTTCATTTGCTACGTCACGGTCGTGACAGCGGTCGTGTCGTGACGTAGCAAATGAACTCAAGGAACTCAGTATTCTTGTGAGTATTGTGAGTGCCATTTGAGTGGTTTGACAGGTGTCAAATCAGGACTTAGCATTTTTTTGAATTTGAATTTGCTTCCGATTGCGCGAAACGTCATAACCCGAGTTTTTGTTCGTATTAGTGCCCGTGTGCTTGTCCGTGCTTCTGGCCGTGTTCGTATACGTGCACCTGACCACGTAGGTGCCTGTTCCTAGTTGTTTCCGTGGCCGTGCACAAAACCGTGTCCTTGTCCGGAATCCTGCCCATGTTCGTGCCCGTGTTTCTGGCCGTTTTCGTGTCCCTGGCCGTGTAGTTGCCTGTTTCTGGCCATTCCCGTGGCCGTGTCCTTGCCGTGTTCCTGGCCGTGTTTGTGTCCATGCGAAACGGAACAACCGGAACAAAATTATAACTTTAAATGCTAAGTCCCGGAACTGACACCTGTCAAAAAAGTTCATTCGGTTGTTTACCTTTGAGGTTAAGTTCCGAGCTTTTGTCCTTTTATAGAAAAATTAAAATGTTACATTATTAGTGGTTAAAAGAAACAAAAATGACTATTTTATACTCTTATAATGTGTAGTTTGATGTTTTCCACTCAAATTACGGTAATACCACTGGTAAAACAGTGAACTTTCTTCATTTTTTTCTCGATGTAATTAAATCTATTTTTTTTTTTGTGGAATATCGACGCTGCCGAGTTGACTTGTCGCACGTCACTTTTTGAAGTTCCGATTAAACGCGTTTCAATGTTTGACCTTTAATAAATGAAAATTGGAGCACTTAATGTAAACAATAACAAACACGTTTTGTTTGGCTGAACATTTTGTGAATTGTCCCGAAGTTTGGTTGAATTTGTTATAATTACAAATGTTTACGGTAGCCGAGCTCGTACTTGTGTCAAACGCGTTCTGATCTGAAATCCCTTTGGCCAGTTGTCGCACTTACAACAATTTTCAGGGTGTGTCAAGATAGCACGACGAGATTGATACTTCTTTCGTATGAAGAGTGACAAAAATTCTGAGATTTTCGGGTTCGTGACCTTTTTTTTTTTTAAAAAAAAAAACAAAAAACTCCCGATTTGATCTGACGACCCCTCTTTGGGTGCATTCTACAACCGGCGATAGTGCGAACCACGTTTACTCCCAATGGGGGCTTCCCCTCGCTCCCTTTCAAAACGCAACCAGCAGATGCAATCACGGGATCACTTTATCATTCCTGTCATGTACCACACGGCAGCAGCAGGAGCGCGTACCCACTTCCGGTTCCTCCGCCAACTCTTCGCCAGCCATCTTCAAAACACAACACGAACAACGTCCTGCTTTGCTATTGTTTATAGTGTAAGTTTCCTTTTGTTGACGGCGACGACGACGACGAAGATGATGACAGTGAAGAAAGGAAGAAGAAGATGAGCTCAAGTGTTTTCAATTGTTACAAAAGGGGGTGGTACAAGCAAGAGCTTTTCTTCGTGGTGCGAAAAGTAAGAGAGAACACAGAAAAGAGAGGTGTAGTAAAAGCTTCCTTCCGCATAAATTCCTTGGTGTAATACACCTGCAATGTGTTTTCAATTAGGAGCATCCCCGGTTCCGGTGTGGTGCATTCTTTGCCCATTGATGAGCTGTGGGAGGTTGTCCTGGGAGAGTTTTCTCTGGCAAAGCCTATTATTGCAATAAATGTGGTATTGGAGTGCACACGGTTAAACCTACTTTTGATGCATTATTTTTATTTTTGGGAAATAAGCGAAATAAAGAAAACTGAGGTAAAATTACATTGAAATTGGGTAAAATTACAACAAATAAAAATAATTTTCAAACATCCAACATTATTATTTTTTTAGTATTTAAAACATTGCATACCAAAAAAAAAACACCAAAATGTTTTTTTTTTTAAAATTACTGTGCTTTTTTATGGGACATTTTTAATAGTAACAAAACTGCATGTTTTGAGCCAGTAGCTATGGGTCGAAAATGGCACAACTGAGCAAAACCGGGATTTAAGAAATAATTGACGAAAAAAATAATGTTGCCTTTCTCACTGAGGTAAGGGTATAATCCTGCCCTAAAAATGAACTTTTTATTAAAAGCACGAAGACCCACCCTCATGTACACATATCGACTCAGAAACGAAAACTGAACAAATGTCTGTGTTTGTGTAAATGTGACCAAAATTCTTACTGAGTTTTTTCAACACTTGCTGAACTGATTTTTGATCAAGCCAGTTGCATTCGACTTGGTTTAGGGTCCCATACATTGCTATTGAATTGTTTGAAGTTTCAATAAGCAGTCCAAAAGTCATGTATAAAAATGTGTTTTCACATTTATCCGGATCTCAACTTTATGCATGTAAACGATGTCCGGATCTATCGTCCAACCCATCTTTGATCTTTCCAACTAGTCTAAAACATTGATGATCTGGCAACCTGTTTCGAGATATGATCACATAAGTGATATTTATGTACTTTTTTTTATTTCGGATCTTAAAAAATAGATGAAATTTGAGTCCTAATACATCATATCGCCCATTGTTGGTAAAGAAAGAGGAAGGCTCCAACCATTTAGTTTAGGATTTAGTTGTTTCGATGAATTTCAATCATTTATCAAAATCAAAATCAAATTATTCGCTCTACAGCATTGCCTTGGCGTTCCCGATTACGGGATTCCTACTCGAAACTTGATGTCCGAAGGCTTGATTGTTGAGGCAATTGCAAACCTCTTTTTACACCTAAGCTTCCATCCACCCCGGGATTCGAACTGACGACCTTTGGATTGTGAGTCCAACTGCCTACCAGCGACTCCACCGAGGCAGGACCCAGGAAGACGACTCCTACACCTGGACTGAGCTATCGACCTAACCTTAAGGTTAGACCGGGCCAACATTTACTTCCCCATCCGACGGAAGGCGTGATCAGACAAATCTCGTCTCAGAATTTGCCACCGGGACCTTCTGGGATCGAACCCAGGCAGACTGGGTGAGAGGCAATCACGCTTACCCCTACACCACGGTCAATCATTTATATTATGGAAAATATTTTTTTCGTTATCTAGATACATCAGATAAATTGAAGATTGATTGTAAAAAAAGTGAATTTTTCTAAGGGCTTATTGAAGAAAGTCATTTTACTAAGACACAGCAATTTCAAAATATTGAAGCAATAAAATTGTCTTTTACGAGTGTTTTCTTATCTCAATGAGGAAATACTTTTGTTAATTTTTAAATCCGAATTTATATTTTTGATGCTTCTATAATGTAAGATCAAATAATTTCCAAAATGATTAATTATTTGACATTGAAAACCGCACGGAGAAAAAAGAGTTCCCAAAATTGTGAACAAGCGTTCATGAAAATGGGAACCACGAACAAAGTGTTCAAATCTCATGGTACGATTTTGTAAAACGTACAATGGCATTTGCGCACTTTGTTCGTGGTTCCCATTTTCATGAACGCTTGTTCACGATTTTGAGAACTCTTTTTTCTCCGTGCGGGCCGTTTACAAATCATCAATTTTATTGTTTCACGATCTTAAAAGTCAAAAACTGAAGATTTTCTCCTGCTAAATTTCCGACTGCAATTTATTTAGCTTTTTAATTAACAATTAAAATAGTAGTTTATACAACCAGTTGCAAAAAGAGGATTTTTTCAGCACGAGTTGTAAATTTATCCAACGAGGTTCACCGAGTTGGATAAATACGACGAGTGCTGGAAAAATCAAGTTTTGCAACCAGTTCCATACAACATTTTTTGCATTTCCGAAAACACCCATTGAGTGATATTTTAAGTCAAATTTCCATGTATTTTGTCAATAAATCTTTGAAATCAAAAAAAAATTGAAAAGTGTTGCTTTTCGAAACAAGTGCTGAAAAGTTCAACTTTTCAGCACCCTTTTTAGTGCTGAAAAGTAGAACTTATCATAAATGATATGAGCAATTCGCATCCAAAATCGGAAATGAATTTTATTTCTATTTTTTTTATTTGGCTCCAACTTTGCGGGGGAATTCCCAATGACCCAATAAGCTTTTTTGTTTCATTGATTCACCCGTACAAGTCTCCATACAATTTTGGCAGCTGTCCATACAAAAATAGTACGTAAATATTCGAACAGCTGTAACTTTTAAGTGAATTTTCTGATCAATTGGTGTCTTCTGCAAAGTTGTACGTATTGTTGAGGACAATTGAGAAAAAATAGATACATGGAAAAAAAATTGCCGATTTTTTAATTAATTTTTTTTCACAAAAACTCAATTTCCCAAAATACGTATTTTTTGACTTTTGAGATTTTTTGTATGCTTGAGGGGACAAAACCCGCAACTTTTGAGCCATAGAGAATTATGGTAAAAAAAATCTGCCACCGAGTGATATATATATTTTTTTAAATAGTGCTTTTTGGAAAAAATCATTTTTTTTTTTGCAAAAAAAAATTACCAAATTTTTTTATGTAAAATTGAATTTGCAATCAACAAAAACTTTACACTTTATTTATTGATAAAGGGCTCCGTTTTCGAGATATAGCCCCCAAAGTTTGTTTAACCCTTTCAGGCCTGATGGGTCATATATGACCCATACCGAAATTCGGTTGTATAAAATCACACAGTGCTCAAAACATATAACATTGTTCAGCAAAGTTGTAATTTATGAGTTTCTCTACCTAGGAAAAAATGTTTGAGTGGTTGTTAATGGCCTTTTGACGACCTAGAACATCCTGAAAACCTGAAATTTGGAAACTTCAGAAAATGTTGAAGATAATTCAGGTTTACAACGATTTTTCAAGGCAAATGAAGTTTAGTTATTACCAGTCACATCCTCACGACCATTTGGGACCACTTCGATCCCTTTGGATCTCTTTTGGGATGATCTAGGTCCTCCAAAGTGTCCTGGAATACAGATCTTGGAGTCTACCGCCGTAACAACACGATTCTACCAAGTTTCCGATTATGGTTCATATTCACTGATGTCCCTGGAACCCTTTGGCAACACTATGAGCTATGTGAATCACTTTTGGGATGTTCTGGGTCCTCCAAAGTGTCCTGGAATACAGATCTTGGAGTCTACCGCCGTAACAACACGATTCTACCAAGTTTCCGATTATGGTTCATATTCACTGATGTCCCTGGAACCTTTTGGCAACCTTCTGAGCTATGTGGATCACTTTTGGGATGATCTGGGTCCTCCAAAGTGTCCTGGAATACAGATCTTGGAGTCTACCGCCGGAACAACAAGATTCTACCAAGTTTCCGATTATGGTTCATATTCAGTGATGTCCCTGGGACCCTTTGGCAACACTATGAGCTATGTGAATCACTTTTGGGATGTTCTGGGTCCTCCAAAGTGCCCTGGAATACAGATCTTGGAGTATACCTCCGTAACAACACGATTGTACCAAGTTTCCGATCATGGTTCATATTCAGTGATGTCCCTAGAACCCTTTGGAAACACTCTGAGCTATGTGGATCACTTTTGGGATGTTCTGGGTCATCCATAGTGTCCAGGAATACAGATCTTGGATTTTCCCACCGTAACAACATGATTCTACCAAGTTTCCGATTATGGTTCACATTCAGTGATGTCCCTGGGACCCTTTGACGCACACGAGAAACCAATCCGCGGACGTGGAGATAAGTGAGATTGAGGGGAAACCTCGTATATTTTTGACCCATATAGAGTTCGATACCGATCATATAGCCCAATTTTCAGCTCGAACTTTGCCTGAGACTATGTTAGCGAGTAGAAAGTTGTTGAGGCATTTCTCCGTGTATTTCTACAGAGTTTTTCAATGCTCAGATTCAGCCGCCCACAGATCGTTCGAGAGATTGAATGTGTTGGGTTTTGGGAGGTTTATGACTTGAACAAATTCAACTAACGCTGCAGTCAAAATCCTCCCTCGACCGCCACCTACCCCTTTTGCCTCGCCAAATGGGATTCAAGCCATCCTTTCGCTTACAAAGCGAAACCCGCCAGGAGCTGGCACCCTTTAGCATTACTAGACTCCAAGAACTGTATTCCAGGACACTTTGGAGGACCCAAATCATCCCAAAAGTGATCCACATAGCTCATAGTGTTGCCAAAGGGTCCCAGGGACATCACTGAATATGAACCATGATCGGAAACTTGGTAGAATCGTGTTGTTACGGCGGTAGACTCCAAGATCTGTATTCCAGGACACTTTGGAGGACCCAGACCATCCCAAAAGTGATCCACATAGCTCATAGTGTTGCCAAAGGGTCCCAGGGACATCACTGAATATGAACCATGATCGGAAACTTGGTAGAATTGTGTTGTTACGGCGGTAGACTCCAAGATCTGTATTCTAGGACACTTTGGAGGACCCAGATCATCCCAAAAGTGATCCACATAGCTCATAGTGTTGCCAAAGGGTCCCAGGGACATCACTGAATATGAACCATGATCGGAAACTTGGTAGAATTGTGTTGTTTCGGCGGTAGACTCCAAGATCTGTATTCCAGGACACTTTGGAGGACCCAGATCATCCCAAAAGTGATCCACATAGCTCATAGTGTTGCCAAAGGGTCCCAGGGACATCACTGAATATGAACCATAATTGGAAACTTGGTAGAATCGTGTTGTTACGGCGATAGACTCCAAGATCTGTATTCCAGGACACTTTGGAGGACCCAGAACATCCCAAAAATGATCCACATAGCTCATAGTGTTTCCAATGGGTCCCAGGGACATCACTGAATATGAACCATAATTGGAAACTTGGTAGAATCGTGTTGTTACGGCGGTAGACTCCAAGATCTGTATTCAAGGACACTTTGGAGGACCCAGAACATCCCAAAAGTGATCCACATAGCTCATAGTGTTTCCAATGGGTCCCAGGGACATCACTGAATATGAACCATAGTTGGAAACTTGGTAGAATCGTGTTGTTACGGCGGTAGACTCCAAGATCTGTATTCCAGGACACTTTGGAGGACCCAGAACATCCCAAAAGTGATCCACATAGCTCATAGTGTTGCCAAAGGGTCCCAGGGACATCACTGAATATGAACCATGATCGGAAACTTGGTAGAATCGTGTTGTTACGGCGGTAGACTCCAAGATCTGTATTCCAGGACACTTTGGAGGACCCAGACCATCCCAAAAGTGATCCACATAGCTCATAGTGTTGCCAAAGGGTCCCAGGGACATCATTGAATATGAACCATAATCGGAATCGTGTTGTTACGGCGGTAGACTCCAAGATCTGTATTCAAGGACACTTTGGAGGACCCAGAACATCCCAAAAGTGATCCACATAGCTCATAGTGTTTCCAATGGGTCCCAGGGACATCACTGAATATGAACCATAATTGGAAACTTGGTAGAATCGTGTTGTTACGGCGGTAGACTCCAAGATCTGTATTCCAGGACACTTTGGAGGACCCAGAACATCCCAAAAGTGATCCACATAGCTCATAGTGTTGCCAAAGGGTCCCAGGGACATCACTGAATATGAACCATGATCGGAAACTTGGTAGAATCGTGTTGTTACGGCGGTAGACTCCAAGATCTGTATTCCAGGACACTTTGGAGGACCCAGACCATCCCAAAAGTGATCCACATAGCTCATAGTGTTGCCAAAGGGTCCCAGGGACATCACTGAATATGAACCATGATCGGAAACTTGGTAGAATCGTGTTGTTACGGCGGTAGACTCCAAGATCTGTATTCCAGGACACTTTGGAGGACCCAGACCATCCCAAAAGTGATCCACATAGCTCATAGTGTTGCCAAAGGGTCCCAGGGACATCACTGAATATGAACCATAATTGGCGACTTGGTAGAATCGTGTTGTTACGGCGGTAGACTCCAAGATCTGTATTCCAGGACACTTTGGAGGACCCAGAACATCCCAAAAGTGATCCACATAGCTCATAATGTTGCCAAAGGGTCCCAGGGACATCACTGAATATGAACCATGATCGGAAACTTGGTAGAATTGTGTTGTTACGGCGGTAGACTCCAAGATCTGTATTCCAGGACACTTTGGAGGACCCAGAACGTCCAATAATGAAATGTAACTTTTTTTTGCCTGTTTCTGTTTACTCATGGAAAAAATGAACTACTGGTACCAAAATTGTAGATTAACACAGCTCAGAAAAATTCAGGCCTGAAAGGGTTAAGCGAAATATATACAGTTTTTCGATTTTTAAAAGTAGTGACTACGAGTGAATACAGTCATTTCACATACTCGGAACGGTTTCCAGATCGGCCAATGTTCAAAAAATCATAGCAAATCGATAATTGAACATAATGATTCGCTTTTACCTTCATTTGAAAGCTTTTCTTACGATCTTTTGAATACTGTATCGAACATCTGCAAATTTTAACTTTTATATGAAGTTTTTGAAGAATTTTTTTGACCCTTGAAATCCACAAATTCGGAACACTTTTTTCTTACGAATGTAAACAAACATTGGATCTCTCCAGGAGTACATATTTATTACCAAATAATGACTTCACACACTGAAACCAATGAAATTCAAGCTTAGTGATGTTTTATTCATAGTTTGATAACTTTTTTGTGAAAATATCAGTTCCGGTGTTCCACGATTGTGGGAGGCACAATAACATCCCACAATTATGAAACAGGCCATTTGGAGGCAGTGTTTTGCAGCTCTGGACAAAATAGTCTTGGAATGAAGTTTTTTGTTCAAAAAGTACTACTTTTATTAGTGAAATAGCAAGATAATGTCCAAATGAAGGTTCTAAAAATAGTAAGGTCGACAGAAAAGCTACTTTTGGCATGCTATTGACAAATTATCATAAAAGTGTTCCGAATTTGTGGGTGTTCCGAGTATGTGGGATGACTGTATTACTGAAAATATTTTTTTTAATGTTCAGAAAACTTGCTATAAAATTGTCTAAGTGACATTGGAGATTTGACCTCTGGTTGCGCAGATACAATGGGTTAGTGAAAAAGAAACAGGAAAATTGAAGTTTTCTGAGTCTCACCAAAACAACCCATTATTTTCTAATGTCGATATCTCAGTGAAATTTTCCGATCTTTTCAAAAACAATACTTTCAATTTTTTTAAATTGGACTAACATTTCAAAAGGGCCAAACATTCAATATTGCACCCTTTTGAAATGTTATTATTGATTTATAAAAACATAACTAAGCTTGAATTTCGTTAGTTTCAGTGCGTGAAGTCTTTATTTTGTGAAAAATATGTACTCATGGAGAGAACCGCAGTTTGTTTACATCCGTAAGGAAAAAGTGTTCCCAATTTGTGGATTTCAAGGGTCAAAGTTTTTCTTCAAAAACTTGATATAAAAGTTAAAATTTGCAGTTGTTCGATACAGCAATCGAAAGATCACAGGAAAAGCTTTCAAATCGAATCATTAAGTTCAATTGTCGATTTGCTATGAATTTTTGAACATTGACAGATCTGAAAACTGTTTCGATTTTTTTTCCCACTCCACAGATTTTGGGAAATTGAGTTTTTGTAAAAAAAATTAAATGAAAAATCGGCAATTTTTTTCCGGGTACCTTCTCAAAAGTCCTCAACAATACAACTTTGCCGAAAACACCAAATTGATCAGAAAATTCACTCAAAAGTTACAGCTGTTTGAATGTTTACGTACTTTTTTTGTATGAGCATGCCAAAATTGTATGGAGACTTGTATAAGTGAACTAATGACACAAAATAGCTTCTTTGGCCATAGGGAAGGCCCCCACAAAGTTTGAGCCAAATCAAAAAATACAAAAAAATAAAATGGTTGAAATCGGCTGATTTGGGAGAGAATTGCTTGTATAGAATGAAAAGAAAATGCGGGGGTTTTTTTTTCAAGAGTGTAACTTTGCTTCCTGGCAATCTTACACCTGAATTGCTTAAGATATATTGACAAATCAAGACATTCGTTCCAAGAAGACTAATTATTCATCTCTTTTGAAATGGCTGAGTTCATTTTTTAAAGATGAGAAAGTTTTAAAAATGTTTCAATTTGTACCATTCAAAATAGGACCACTAGTTTCTGAGATATTGGTTCTAGAAAATAAAAGACTGTTTGTATGAGAGTAAAAATACTTCAATTTACTTATTTCTTTTCCTTCTGTTTGCAGTTGTTGTTGGTTGTAACGAAAGCGATTTAAATTTCTTAACTTTATTCTTGCGTTAGAAGGCGAGTTACAAATTTCCTGCAGATGAAACATATGAGTTAATGACTTGCGATCAATGTTTATCAACTACACAGAAAAAAAAAATCAGGTAAATTTACATCGTTTATGATGTACCAAAAGTGCACGTCATTAATGATGTAAATTTAAATTAGTTTCATTTGAAATTTACATGCCATCCAACGTAAACAAGCCAGGCTAAAAGGGACTTGAAAACATGTAAATTTCCGATGAAATGAACGTAAATTTACACGAGATGTAAATTTTTTTACCCCGTTGAATTCAGAATCTGATGTAATTTTCAAATGAATTGCGTTTTGTATTGGCACAAAACAGTCTCTAAAATGCATGCTTATGATTATGTATTGAATTAATTTAAGCTCAACACATAGCAAAAGCGCACAATTTAAAGGTTTTTGAAGAACAATACAAGTTCAAGCTTATGAGAAAAAACATCAAAATCTAAATTCAACGGGGTTTGAAAGAGGAATAGAGGAATAAAGTGTGTTGTCGACAACTTTGCTGAAATCAAAGTGTATTTAGGAAAACATATACTTAAAACTTCTACTTACGGTTTCATTTGAAACGTCATCGGTTGACCATAGTGTACCTGTACTGCATTAACGTGATGATCGATCATGCCGTCGATAAGCGCCGGAATGTCGTCAAACGGAGGTCTTTCAGCTTGCGGCGCTTGGACGAAATCATAGAAATAGACGCCTCCTTGTAGGGTCTTTGCGAGATCTAAAAATAGAGTGTGAAAAAAGTGAAGAGAAATTTCACAATTCAGCTTACCATTCTTATGCATGGTCTCAACGAAAAAAAAATGTCCAAAAAAGTATGCTGTCCAGGTTGACACCGTTACTATTTGTGAACAGATGGGCCAATGCGTCACAGAAAGCAACTCTGGACCATAATCTGCAACTAGAAGCCGGCTACGGTCCAGTGCTTGGGAACCGGTAGGAAAATAGCCACGTCCGGAGGTATCTGCTGGTCAGGCTCGTGCAGGTCGTGGTTTATGCAATAACTGTTCATCGTAGACGCCGGATTTCCAAAAACTACGGGATGTCCGAGTTCTAACGATAAAAAAAACTTGTCGGCAGCAATTGGTCCATCGGCTACGACCTACAAACAATCAAAAAAGTCAGTCCAATCTCATCAACATTCGTACCCATCAACATCTCACTCACCTTGGTGTTCTCCACGAACTGTTTGGTGATGATGAGAAAGAACGTCCTTGCATGCCTGCTAGGTTTTGAACCTCAAGCGTTTAACCGAAAATGTTGCACCGAACTGTCCGTCTGCCGGGTGTACAGCCGCGACTCAAGGATCGGCGCCTCCGGTGATGAGCAGTTTTGGAAGTAGACACAAATCAGCTGTTGGATGACCACCTAGAACGGATGACAACGGAGATCTGTACCACAAACACTCGCGATCAGTTGGTTTTAAAAACTGCAGAAAAAAAAACAACTAAGCGAAACAAACATTGCACGATAAAATAAAATGAGCACTATTGAGCTGAATTCTGGATATCCTACACGCTCACAAAAATAAAAAAATATATAGTAAGATCGAAAGAATAAAATTTAATTCAATTACTAGTTTTTATCTAGTGTGTGAATGGTGGGTAACCGTGCTAACCCAGTCTCGAAAACACCAGCTCAGTTCGACCAGAATCCTGCTTGCCAGAATGCTGTAAAAATATGAACTCTGCTAGAACGTCGTGACTGGGAATACTCTTTATTCGAGAATTACCCAAAATAAAACTCAAGTGGGACAAAATAAAGTTAGTTTTGGGTAACAGGCTTTTTCAAGTATGACGGATTAAGTTAAGCAAAATCTGTTCATTTTAGTATTCGCGTGTTTGCTATAAAATATGTTTATAGCACATTGATAGAAAAGTGTTTACGTTTCGTTTCCAGCTATTTTGCTTCCGCAACCTTTTTGGAGTAAACATAAATTAAATAAATCTTTAAATCTCAAAAAATGGTAAGTTTATTATAAATGGTTTGCCGTTAAAATAATTATTGAATTCTGACCAGTTATCGCATGCCTGCCATTCAAAGGAAATCTACTCACCGATATTTGTATTTGCCTGCTGGAAATCAAGAAACCTCCAACCTCCAAGATCCGGAAGTGCAGTCGGCAAGTCGTGCGGATCTCGCGGCACGTATCTCGGGGAAAATTACAAGAAGATCCGCGAAACGGCGCTAGCCGTCAAGAAGATGCCATCGTCACAAGAAGTTCCAGAAGATCATTTGTCGAAACAAGTCCGTGCCGTTCCGTCGCTTCAAAGGAGGAGTCGGTCATTGCGCCCAAATCATTGGACTCGTCCGTCAGTCGCTGACCGAAAATCCACCGACTTCCGGCTGCAGCTCCTAATTCAGATGAACCGTGTCTGCGTCGCCGTACGTAACGTGTTCACGGTAGCATCAACCCGTACAGGTCGTCGCCGTGTCACAACAAGCCTTCATTCACCAAGAAGAAGGACGTCGTGACCAAGATCACGGAAAGCGAACCAGAGATGAAGAAGCTGTACATAATGGAAGGGTAACTTATGTAAACAAACGGTGTATCCCTCTCACACTTCATGCAAACAGCTATTCGAGTGAAAGGGAAACATTCTTTGTTTACAATTTTGGAAAGTTATGCTCAAAATTTGGATTCCTACAAAATATTTGATTCTTAGAAGAGCAACTTACAAAATGTAAACAAGTTTACAAACAGGCAAGCAATCGTTACTTACTCAGCAAATCCATTCAATCCGGATCAGGGAATTCAATACGGCATCTGCACTTCGTTTTCCGGACCAAATGATGCATTCCACTTGCTTAAAACTTTCATTGACGAGCACCAACCTCAAACTGAACAGAACAAGAACGAACAGGTAGTTGTGTTGGCATGTTGTTGTTTTACTTGCTGCTCTTCGCAATTAAAATTACAATCATTTCAAATTTACATTGATGAAATTTCACATTGATTTTAACTTTTACGTGCTTTTTTGATTTCAAATTCACGAAATATCTGAGCCAAAATTTGCATTCACATCAGTTTCATCAATTGAGACGAATTTGACTTTACATGAAGGTGCTTTACGTACAATATAGTAAATTAAATTGAATTTCAGATTTACATTGAGCATGTTTACGATTGAAATATGATTTCAGTGTCGTGTAAATTCACATTTTTTTTTCTGTGTAGTTCTAACGTTTAGTGCTCTCGTAGAGCTTACTACCAAAAAACAATTTTGTTCAATTTGAGGGTGAGTTACAGGGAACTAGATAGAGAATCAACAGGTCAGATAGGGGAGGGCATCTCACATGCGAGGCTCACTAACTCAACGATACACACAAAAAAATATTTCCGAATGTTACATCATTTATGATGTAACACTTTTGCACGTCATTAAACATTTAAATTTAAATGCAATTTGATGTAAATTTGCAACAAATTAAACGTAAAAACATGATTTTACGTGTGATTCAACCGTTTACGTCGAATCTCAAGTTTACAAGAACTGAGTTCACATGTGATTCATTTTTTCCGTGTCGAGTAAATTCACATATTTTTTTCTGTGTAGCAAAATTCCGCGAGGTTTAATTTCCAGGAATTATGTCCTTGTGTGTAGTCGTAGAATAACGTACTAATCTAGATAGGAATTTGATTAGACATTTGCTAAAAAAAATCAATGTTTTAATCAGATTACCGTTTGAACAGCTCGAGTTCTTCTTTTCGCTACATAATTACTTCCTAATTTCTCTCTTAGTAGACCTCCTAGTAGCAAACATTAATTCAAGAAGTACTTTACACGGGATATTACAATCCAATGCAGCGACATCAACTGATCAAGATAAATCGAAACCAAAACTCCTGACGCATCTCAGTAATTAAAACGAATACCACGAGCCTGTCAACTTGAGTGCTGCAGCACCACAATGAACTGCACTTTGAAAGGCACACTGCACTGGCACTTGTTCCACATTGACAAATGTTTCGCAATTTTCTGGAAGCATATTACATCGAAACTGCTCCCCCTTTATCCGAAATCCCGCCCGCAACCACACCCAGATTGATTGTTGTTGTTCGCTCCAGCAGAATAATCTCGAAAAATACACTGAATCACAAAATGGTCCATTGTCATTCAATGTGGCTTCCCGAGCACCACAAAATATGCAACCCGCAAAGCAGTAGCAGCAGCAGCACCACCACACACTAATCCACAAAGTATCAAAGCACTATCGTCGTCGTCGTCGACGTTCACTTCCGAAACAATGACAATTTTACGATCCCCCTTCCCCGGCATCCTCCCGGAACCGGTTCCGGTGGAAGTCACCCACCAGTTGGTGTCAGTCAAGTCAAGTTCGCCTTCCGGAAATGTGTCGTTCGTCCGCTTATTTATAGAATACCATTAAGTGAGCCACCACATTTGTCAATGACTTGGCGGGATCTGCATTGATGGCTCCGCGCATGCAACGGCGTTCTCGGTTCGGAATGATGGTGGTTGGTGGTTGTGCCAAGAACCATGTGAACCACCCTTGCCTTTTGTGGCGAAAATGACAGAGCAGTGAATTTTATGTCAAGAGTATAACTTTAGGAGGAAATTTATAAGATGTTGTCAAATCTTATCTCTAAAATAGTTTTTTTTTTCAAATCTTTGCAACTCGGAAGGCACGGCGAAGAAAATGCAAAAAAATTAATGTGTTTTTAAAAGTTTCTCTTAAGACTCTAATGAAATAAATCTCTTATGTTCAATTTCATAAATATAATCTCGGTAGAATTTCGCTTAATCAGAACAACTTACTAGACTCAAGCTCTCCAAATTAGTGCTTCACATGATACAATTTGCAGTTAACCCTCTACTAGCCATCTAGGCGGGCTTCGCGCTTTAAAATTTATCAAAATCTTTTTTTCAACCAATTTTGTGCTATAACAAGTATTTTTACAATTCTCAGAGATTTCGGTCATTCGATTTTTTTTTGTATCTAATCCGGCTGAAACTTCATACAACTCCATACAAAAATGATATATGAAAATTCAAAAATCTGAATCTTTCGAATTTTTTTTTATCGATTTGGTGTCTTGGGCAAAGTTGTAGGTATGAATAAGGACTACACCGAAAAAAATATAAGCGTTAAAATATGATGATTCTTAATTTCACTTTTTGTCACTAAAACTTGATTTGCAAAAAAAAACTATTTTTAATTTTTTTATGTGTTAAGGGACATTAAATGCCAACTTTTCAGAGATTTGATCGCTAAAAATTTCCATTTTAATTTTTCGATGTAAAACCAAATTTGCAATCAAAAAGAACCAGAGTGAAATTTTGATAAAGTGCACCGATTTCAAGTTATAGCCATTTTTGGGTAACTTTTTTGAAAATAGTCGCAGTTTTTAATTTTTTTAAAAAAGTGCACATGATTGCCCACTTTTGAAAAAAATATTTTTGAAGAGCTGAGAAAATTCTCTACATTTTTCTTTTTAGAACGTTGTTGACACGGCTCTTAGTTGCTGAGATATGAAAAGATTTAAAAACAGACTATCCTTTCAAAAGGGCCAAAAATTCAATTTTACGCCCTGAGATGCTTGCTTTTATGAACCTCCCAACATGACTACAAAGTTTCATTGAAAATTCAAAGTTTTTATGTTACAGACATAATCGGAACGGCAAAACAAACGTTTGATAGCGTGTGTGAACTCTGTGTAAAAGGGGTGTCAAACTAGAAAGTGAACCCTTTTGTTTGACCAGGTTGGTGTCAAACTACGTAGTTTTAATGTGGAATTGTAGCGCCGACTTCTGACTGATTTTTGACAGCCTATCTCGCTAGCTTAGTTTCAGGAATTAGTTACATTTACGGAATTCTTCATGTAAACTCAATCTCCAAAAATCACGTCTTTTTCAAAACAGTTTTTTTTTTGACAAAAACTTTTTGGATTTATTCCCACCCCCAGTTTGCTCCGATTTGTTTGGCGGGTTTTAAAAGTCCTCCATGTCAAACGGCGGGATATAAAAATCATTGTTTTGTTTTTTCAATTAGTTTATTTACATGAACTTATGTCAAAACATAAACAATGACTTTTAAATCCCGCCGTTTGACCTGCATTATTTTTAAAATTAGGTTTTTCAAGGAGGTGGATCTTGTTGTTGAAAAGTGTGTTTTGATTGGAAATTGTATCGTATTTGATAAACCCACTTTTTTTTGTTTTTCGCCATTAAAGTTTCGCTCCAGTTTCTCTGCATTGCTATCGTTTACTCCAAGGAAAGAATAACAGTAAGCTAACATGTCATAAGGAAAAAGAGTTTTTTATTTTCTGGCACACAGTTTTTCATCGACATTTTTTAGCAAAACAAACCCCCAATTAGAATTGGGTACTAAAGCCCCATGACAATTTTTATGTACAACGGTAAAAAACACGACTAAAAACCATTTCTGATTACTTTTTATCATTTTATCGCAAAAGAAATACTGGCAAGACAACATTTTTTCGATGGATTAACTATGGGTCCCTTGGAAAGATCAAAATTGATTTAAAAATCCATTCTAAACTCTTTGTGGTCGCACAAAGGGTCATTGTATTCAGAAAAATAAGCTTTGTCGCTATAATCAATAATATCTGGAGTTTTTTTTTAGAAAAGGTCCAATAAACCAAATTTCTAGTTTTTGCTTTTTGGGTGTTTTTGAAACCGCCTTGAGTCAGGGGTATTAAAAAACACCCAAAAAGCAAAAAATGAAAATTTGGTTTATTTAACCTTTTCAAAAAAAAACTCCAGATATCAGCAATCTAAGCTTTATTTCTGGAACCAATTGGGTCCTAAAATACTCGTTCCAAGGGGACCATAGTTGATCCATCGAAAAAATGTTCTGGTGTTAATATTTTTTTGCATTAAAATTAAAAAAAGTGATCAGAAATGGTTTTTGATCGTGTTTTTTAACGTTGTACAGAAATATTGACATAGGGCTTTAGTACCCAATTGCCGTTTTGTTTTCTTATGAAACGGGATGCAAAACATTCCGAGAATTCTACCAACAGAAATAAATATATTCATGAAGTTTTTACATTTCAAGTGATCCACGAATTCTTAAAATATTTTTCCACTTTCCCCCAGCTTAAACTGGTCCTGTTATAAACTGGACCCCAAAAAACACCACCGTTTCAAAAGAAAACCGAAAAGTTCTGCCAAGGTCTTTTCCCCAGATATGTTAGGCGGGTTTTAAAAATCATGCGTGTCAAACGGCGAGGTTTATAAGTCATTGTTTATGTTTTTGACATCAAAGGCTATGAAGAACTTTTAACCAGGAAGGTGCTGTGTCCTATCCCTCGCCTAGACCAGACAAAAATACATGATAAAGCTATCAGACCAAATATGTCATGTAATATGACCAAGACTGTCAGACCAAAGAGCAAAAAGTAAACAATCTTGGTCTTCGACGTAGGTGCACATACAACAAGAAAAGAAAATTTGAAAAAGAATTTTATTTTTTCAATTCAATGACTGGATTTGGACTGCAAAATTGAATGTACGTCAGAAAATGATTAAACAGTGCGGCGGCCTGTACACCGATAATTAAATAAGCAGCTAAAAGCCTTATTCTTCCACTTAAATTTTGAACGCGTTTTCGGTTTACACCTGAACAATCTTGAAATTATTTAAACGGATTTGTGATTCCTCTCTTTCCATCATTCCCTTGCTTTTAACGATGCACAGCAACCAACGATGATGTTGTTTCTTATTACACTCCAAAAAATGAGTTCGCGTAAACGTGAACAGAGTTCATGTCAACGGGAACCAGGAAGAGAACTGTTCACTTTCATGGTGCAATGCACTATAAAAGTTGAACAGTTTTCTTCCTGGTTCCCGTTGGCATGAACTCTGTTCACGTTTACGCGAACTCAATTTTTTAGTGTAGCTTACCTCAGTTTGGTATTTGGTGGTGATAGCTCTCACGCTACTTCCAACGAACCATTTCAGAGTGACATTCGGTCCAATTCTGAGGTCGTTAGACATTGTACGGCCCCGCCTAAACATAGAAGCAAGCATCTGAAGGAAACCCGATATATATTTAGATTTCCAATCCCTTTATGCAAATCATGGATTAGCGCGTATTCAACATGAGAAGATGATACTACGGATCAATTCACTGCTCGAGTGTAAACCTTATGGTGGCCGACTGTTTAGCGTCCCAGACCATTAATCCAATGGTGTGAGTTCGAATCCCACCCACATTTCAAAGGTAACGACCGGGATTTAATCCCTGAACCTTTAGCATGTAAGACGGAAGCCGCAACCATTATGCCATGGAGCCGATTTTGACGAATCGTAGAACTAGGATTTTTGTCAAATTTTATTTTTTTCGCATGTTCCATAACAACAACCGAGCTCCTCGCGATGATGGCGCTCTGGGTCTAGCCGTGTTATTTGTATTTTGTTACTTATGTATTAATGTTTTGAAACATGAGTTTACTAAAAGAAGTAGGTCTTTCAAAATTTAAAATTCAAACATCCAGAGCATGGGTAAATAACAAGGGAAATGCGTAATAATACCTTTCTCTGGTATCAATACTAAATTTTGGTATTCCTGGACCCTTTAAAATTTGTCTTAAGGATTATGCAAGAGCAAAATGTGGTATCATACCAATTTAAGGTATTGCTTTGATAATGCAAAATTGCAAAATTTGTCAATGGTCGAACACCACATTTTGGTATTCTTTTGGTATTACAGCATTTTATCCAATTCCTCTGAAACTATGGGAAAATTTAGACCAATTTTGACAAAATAATTAATTTAGCGCTAAAATGATGTCTCAAAGCGAATGCCTAACTTGAAAACTGGAAATTTCAAACTTGATTTTAAACATTTTTGATATACTTCCTAAAGAAATGACTTGAAATTGAGGAAAATTCTCTAAGTCAGGATGCCACATTTTGGTATTGAAAGGTTTCATCAGATTCCTCTGAAACTATTGGGCTTCGGTGCGGACCAATACCATGTCCAGATACGGCAGTCTCCTGTTTTCTTCTAGCTCGTAGGTGAATTGGATGTGTTGGCTGTAGCTATTGAATGAGTCTTGGACGTGTTTCAACTTGTTCAGGGGAAGCGCTACGATCAGGTCGTCGACATACTTCTTGAGCACTGGTGGTTGAAAATCGAGCTTTTTGACGACGGCGTGCATCAAATTCTCCATGACGAGATCGGCTAGTGGGGACGACAGGGGGTTACCCATGGCAGTTCCAAAAATTTGTGAATAGAACTTTCCCTCGAATGTGAAGTAGCATGATTTCCGGAGGTACGGTTAGCTTTCCGCAACACCAACACTGTGGGCTCAAGCTTCTTCAGCAACATGAAGAACAAGGTGCCCACGGAGAACCACACCAACGTCATCTATGCTATCCCATGCAACGAATGTGAGAGTTCGTACATCGGGATGACAACAACGCAGCTGAAAACGAGGATGTCGAGCCACAGATGCGACATAAAACGGTTGGACGAGCTGCTACAGGCGGGACACACCACTGACGACTACAAGATAGCCGAGCTGAGGCAGAAAACAGCTTTGCTCGAGCACAGCATAGCAAAACAACATTCTTTCGACACGAAAAAAGTAAGAATCTTAGACCAACACAACCGTGGTACAGCTCTACCAATCCTAGAGATGTGCCATATCACGAACAATAACCATACCGTAAACAAACGTACAGATACAGAGGGCCTGAGTATTATCTACGCAGGGTTACTACACACACTTAAAACTAAAAACTATAATCACAGAAAACCCCAACACAGTAACACCGGGTGAAACAGAACAAGAATAGTATACCCTCCCTTCTCCCACATTTGACCCACATTTAGTACACAAAATGACCCAAATTCTAGCCATGTTTTTGACGCTTTTTGGTGAACAAACCGCCATTAAGCTCCGTTCGATTGAAATTGACCGTTTCGTGGATAGTGCAACACAAAAAGTATTTTCGAAACCGAAACCAGCAGCTACCAGCATAATATGTGCTGCTATGCAGTAAGTGCCCTTAAAACCACTTGAAACGTTGCTCAATTTTAACCCCCCCCCCCCTTGTGCAAACCCTTAAAATTACAGCCAACTAAGACTGACTGACAACAAAAGACAGTAATCAATTTACCCAAAACTCCAAAAATAACAAGAAAACAAACCGTTTTTGTAAGTAACCAACAGTATTTTCCCACCTAAAACAAGCACTGCCGTTTTACGGCGATATGATGTATACGCCATTGAGGTGATTTTGCTGTAGACACGATTTTCTGTTTTTGTTCATTTTTTCAATCTAAAATGACTAATTTGAGGTCTGCTCTGTAGAAACTGTTAAAAAATACAATAAAAATGTGGCCCCTACAAAATTTCTTGTTTTTTCCTATTTTTTTTTTTTTTTTTTTTTTTTAAATTTATATTTATTCAAATTTCTCTTCCATGTACATTCATTCAGTTAAAATATTATTGAGTGTCCAATCACAAACGATGACTTTTCACCTCAATTTTAAATACTAGCAACTTTCATTTATTCATGAAATATTGTAGCTTTCGCTATTCAGTGATTTCAAATGTAGGAGGTCCTACATGTACAAAAGGGAAAAGGGATACCTTAAAACTAACTTATAAACTATATAAAGAGCGGATCAATGCAGCTGAAGACTGCAATGATTTTTGTCGAAATGCATCAATTATCTTATTGGACATAACATCCAAAGTGTCAACTTCGGCTAATTGATGAAGTTCACTGGTGCTGAACCAGGGAGGAAGTTTCAGAATCATTTTCAGAATTTTGTTCTGAATCCTCTGAAGTTTTTCTTCCTGGTTAAGCAACAGCTTGTCCAGATCGGCACAGCATAAAGCATGGCAGGTCTGAAAATTTGTTTATAAATTAACAGTTTATTCTTGAGACAAAGTCTAGAATTCCTGTTTATAAGTGGATACAAACATTTAATATATTTGTTACATTTAACCTGGATACTTTCAATGTGATCCTTGTAAGTAAGGTTTTGTCAAAACCAAGTCCAAGATATTTCACTTGATCCTCCCACTTTAAATTTACCTCATTCATCTTTATAATGTGATGACTTTTGGTTTAAGAAAATCAGCCCTTGGTTTGTGAGGGAAAATAATAAGTTGAGTTTTGCAGCATTTGGAGTAATTTTCCATTCTTTCAAATAAGAATTGAAAATATCCAAGCTTTTGTAATCTTCTTGTGATGACACGAAGGCTTCTGCCTTTGGCGGAGATGCTTGTGTCATCAGCAAAAAGTGATTTCTGACATCCTGGGGGCAAATCAGGCAAGTCAGAAGTAAAAATATTGTATAAAATTGGACCCAAAATGCTTCCTTGAGGGACGCCAGCACGTACAGGTAGTTGATCAGATTTGCTATTCTGATAACATACCTGCAGAGTACGATCCGTCAAATAATTTTGAATAATTTTCACGATATAAATCGGAAAATTAAACCTTTTCAATTTCGCAATCAAACCTTTATGCCAAACACTGTCAAATGCTTTTTCTATGTCTAGAAGAGCAGCGCCAGTAGAATAGCCCTCAGATTTGTTGCTTCGAATTAAATTTGAAACTCTCAACAACTGATGAGTAGTTGAATGCCCAAGGCGAAATCCAAACTGCTCATCAGCGAAAATTGAATTTTCATTAATGTGCGTCATCATTCTATTAAGAATTATTCTTTCGAATAATTTACTAATAGATGAAAGCAAACTAATGGGCCGATAGCTTGAGGCTTCAGCAGGATTTTTATCCGGTTTCAAAATCGGAATTACTTTGGCATTTTTCCAACTACTGGGAAAATATGCCAAATCAAAACATTTGTTGAAAATTTTGACCAAGCAACTTAAAGTTGCTTCTGGTAATTTTTAATTAAAATGTAAAAATGCCATCCTCACCAGGGGCTTTCATATTTTTAAATTTTTGATAATAGATTTTATTTCATTCAGATCCGTATTAAAAACTTCATCTGATGAAAATTCTTGTTCAACAATATTCTGAAATTCTATTGAAATTTGATTTTCAATAGGACTCAAAACATTCAAGTTGAAATTATGAGCACTCTCAAACTGCTGAGCAAGTTTTTGAGCTTTTTCCCCATTAGTTAATAGAATATTATCACCATCTTTTAAAGAAGGGATGGGTTTTGAGGTTTCTTAAGAACCTTTGAAAGTTTCCAAAAAGGTTTGGAATAAGGTTTAATTTGTTCGACATCTCTTGCGAACTTTTCATTTCGCAGGAGAGTGAATCTGTGGTCAATAACCTTTTGCAAATCTTTTGAATTCGCTTCAGTGCAGGATCACGAGAACGTTGATACTGTCTTCGGCGAACATTTTCAGACGAATCAGAAGCTGAAGATCGTCATCAATAATGGGAGAATCAAATTTGACTTGGACTTTAGGAATAGCAATATTCCTAGCATCCAAAATTGCATTAGTTAAAGATTCCAAGGCTGAATCAATATCAGCTTTGGTTTCTAAAACAAAATCATGATTTAAATTATTCTCAATATGATGCTGATACCTGTCCCAATTAGCTTTGTGGTAATTAAACACAGAACTATTGGGTCTGGTAACTGCTTCATGAGAAAGTGAAAAAGTTACTGGAAGATGATCAGAATCAAAATCAGCATGAGTCACTAAAGGACCACAATACTGACTTTGATTTGTCAAAACCAAATCAATTGTTGATGGATTTCTAACAGAAGAAAAGCAAGTTGGCCCATTCGGGTATAAAACCGAATAAAGACCAGAAGTGCAATCTCTGAACAGAATTTTACCATTGGAATTTACTTTTGAATTATTCCAAGATTGGTGTTTGGCATTAAAATCACCGATGATCAAAAATCGAGATCTATGCCGAGTAAGTTTATTCAAATCCCCTTTGAAATAATTTTTATTTTCCCCAGTGCATTGGAAAGGCAAATATGCAGCTGCAATCATAATTTTCCCAAAAGAAGTTTCAAGTTCAATGCCCAAACTTTCAATAACTTTTAACTTAAAGTCACGTAACGTGCTATAAGTCATACTACGGTGGATAACTATTGCAACTCCACCGCCATTTCGATTCATTCGGTTATTAGTTATAACTTTATAATCTGGATCACTTTTCAAATAAGTGCCAGTTTTTAAAAATGTTTCGGTTATAACAGCAACATGCACGTTATGAACTCGTAAAAGTTGAAAAATTCATTTTCTTTCGCTTTTAAAGAGCGAGCATTAAAATTCATAATATTGATGGAATTACTTAGATCCATGATTAAACTTCAGGGTAAGAACAACATCATTCGCAAATTTTAATCCAATCTGGATTGCTTCCATCATGGATGTAGCATTACTCATTGTTTGAATCAAACCAAACAGTGAGTTTTGCAAAAAGTCATTTTTCAAACGTAACATCGCCGAGATCAGAAGATCCCAAAGCGTTGCCAGCAGAAAAATTTTCAAATGAGATTTGAGGTACCTGCCCAATTTCAGAAAGATTGGTAGAGGATTTAAAATTCGTGGATGAACCCGAAACGACGTTAGCATAAGAAATGCCATTGTTGTTACCTAACTTTTCCACGGTAGGGGTATTTCTAGAATTGTTCGAGTGAGACAGCACGAACGTTTGATTTAAAGATGCAGGTACAACCTGACTTTGAGAAAATTTCGGTTTGGATTTCGGCTGATGCTTAGCACGAGAATCCAAAACCTTTTTCTGATGGGGCAATCCCAGAAATTTGATTTGTGATTTCCACCACAATTTGCACATTTAAATTGGGTGACTTCTTTCACGGGACAATTGTCCTTGTCGTGAGAAGAATCCCCGCAAACCATGCATTTTGGAACCATGGCGCAATGATCAGTACCGTGACCGAATGCCTGGCAACGCCGGCACTGGGTCAGATTCTGGCCATTACCGCCATGTTTCTTAAAATGTTCCCACTTTACCCGTACATGGAACAAAAACTGTACTTTGTCCAAAAGTTTCAAATTGTTGATTTCATTTCTGTTGAAATGAATCAGATAAAATTGTGAAGTCAAACCAAAGCGAGAAATATTCCCGTTTGATTTTTCTTCATTGGTATTACTTGGGATGGGGCAAAGCCAAGCAACACCTTAAGTTCGTTTTTGATCTCATCCACCGACAAGTCGTTGGAGAGACCTTTCAAGACCGCCTTGAATGGGCGAGCATTCTTGGTCTCATACGTGTAGAAATTGTGTTTGTGGTTTTTCAAATAACCAACAAAAGTTTGGTGATCTTGTAAAGATTCCGTCAACAAGCGACATTCTCCTCTTCGACCAAGCTGGAACGAAACTTTCAAATTGCAAGTTTCCTTGCAATTCTTCAGTTGCGTTCGAAAGCTGGCCAAATCGGAGACGGAAGTCACTACAATTGGCGGAGCCTTTACTCGTTTCTCGACGGCAGAAGGCTCAGTACGAGGAGAAGGTTCCTTGTCATCAGTTTCGGATAAAACACCGAAACTGTTTGTCAATGGAATTGGAGGATTGACCTCACATTCAGAATCAGAATCAGACCTCAGAAGAGGCTGTTTTCTTTTTCTGTTTCCGTTAGCCGGTTTAGCGTTCAAACGCTTCACCGACGTAACGACCAAATCTTCAGAAGATTTGCGTTTACCTTTGTTTTGACGCATTTTGCAAGCAAAGTTCTCTTAAAAAGATGGCTTCGTTTGTAAAATACAACAAAATTTCAGGTGGGGTTAGTCTTGAAAAGACTGTTTAGACCTTTGGAAAATAACTCAGGTAGTCTTTAAAAAGACTGTGAATTTTGTTTTGAAATAACTCTGAGCTTAGGTAGTAAAAAATACCGCAGCTCTAGTGTCCGTTCACCACGAAGGTTCGCAAGACACTGATTGTTTTTTCCTATTCTCTACGATTTTAAACCACAAACATCATTTGGCCGTAAAAATAGCAATAAAAAATCACTACTTTTCCTGCCCAATGATGTATGTATACATTGCTCGATCAAAGCTGGCTTTATTTTTTGTGCCAGCTATTTTGATAGCTGAGTGGATCCCGTAATGCATTGTCCACGTGGATACTTTAGGGGAAGTATTAGGGAGCGTTCTTTTATTACGTAACGCAGTTGGGGAGGGGGTCGGAGGCCGTGTTACGCTCCATACAAAATTTTTAAAATTTGTATGGAAATTTTGTTACGAGGGGGGGGGGGGGGGTCTAAAAATTCGTTTTTTTGCGTTACGTAATGAAATAACGCTTCCTTAGCGATTGTCTATGCTCCATAAACACATTTTTTGCGTGAACAATTGTCAGCAAGGGAGGTGGGTGGGTCTAGAATTTTCAAAACAGTATCTACGTGGATGTGGATAAGGTGTCATCCATTAAGTACGTCACATTAAAATCAGCCAAAATTTACTCCACCCCCCTTTGTCACGATTTCCCTATGCTTTTAACACGCAAAGTCACGCTTTCTCAAAACCCCCCTTTTCCCTCATAACGTGACGTACTTTATGGATGATGCCTATTGGACGTCCCCTTAAGAATTAAATCGAAATAATGTAATAAAATGTTGCCCAATCTTGATTTAGTCCCAAAACCTCAAATCAACATTCAAACAGTATTGAATTTGACTTCTATCAATTCTCAATGTATACATACATCATGATGAGTAAAATTGGCGTATTTTTTTTTTTTTTTTTTTTTTTTGTGGGATTTAAGACTACTGCGACCATTTAGTTGATCTATTGTAGTGTACCCCTAATTACTGTCGCATATTTTCAGGGTGACAAGTCACCATTTAGGGTGACCGCCACTGACTAAGGATGCGATATACCCCAGTTTGGCATTGCTTCGAGAATGAAGTCAACAACCGAAGTGGGATTTTCTGAATAAATTTCTGAGGGAGTTAAAATCCCTTTATTGAAAAATTTAATTCTTTTTGCAATCAGTGCACCACACTCACACAGTAAGTGCCTTGAAGTTTCCACTTCACAGTCACAGAGCCTACAGATATCAGTTTGACTTCGCGTTAGCTTTTTCAAGTGATACCGTGATGGGCAATGTCCTGTAATTAATCCAATGTATATGTTTAGTGACCGTTTATTCAGACCAAGTATTCGCGACGTTTTCTGTTTGCTAGGGTGATAAACAACTTGGATTGCTTTGCAGAATGCGAGGCAATCCAATTCTGTTGTATCATGGAATTTTCCCATTTTGTAATTTCCATTTTCAGAACGCATTTCGACACTCCACAGAATGGCTCCGGACCAACAAAAGGTCATCTGAGCCTTTCCTGGCAAGCAAATCGGCCTTTTCATTCCCTTCAACCCCGCAGTGGCCTGGAACCCAGTACAAGAATACTCGATTTTTATTACCCAGTTTTTTCAGAAGAATTACACACTCCCAAACCAATCTAGATTGGCATTTGGAAGAATTCAAAGCATTCAAAGCAGCTTGACTATCAGAGAAAATACAGATTGTAGAATACCTATAGTTTCTCTTCAGACATGCTGATGCACATTCTAAAATAGCATAGATCTTGGCGTATACATCATTGTTTGTTTGCTTAATAAAATGGGCCCCAGAGCAGTTTTTTTGAAAAATTCTTTCGTCAGGAGGTAGCTTTTAAGATTCTTTATCAGACTGTACAATAAAATTGAAAATGTCCAAAATGGCGTATACATCATATCGCCGTAAAACGGCAGAGCACTAATAGTTAAAAACAAAGAAATATTTTTTAGAATCCTTGAAAAAGGCAATAAATTTGCCGAAACGTCGGAAATTGAAACAATACATTGTTTTCACTGCTAAATGACTGAAAGCCGAAAAACCAAATCCAAAACATGTTTTTATTCATAATTTTAGAATGTGTGTCATAAATTGAGGCATAAACAATGTTTTTTTTTTTCATAAAATCGATCAATTTACCGATTATTACCACGTTTTCAATAAGATTTCGCTTAAAAATATAAATAAATTGATTAAAAACCGTCAAATTCCAATCGAGATATCTAAAAATAGACACGGATAGACACGGAGATATTTTCAGGAAATGTAGTTGATAGTGTGTACTTTCAGGTGCATTGTTCGGTTTTGCGCCAAAATGCGCCATTTTGAAAACATAGCAACTTGAAAATAGGCTCAAAATCACTTAAAAATGATTATAACTCCTTAATAAAGGCTCAAAACATTTTGCTGTCTTCGGCAAAGATGTGTAACTTTATGTCATAAACAACTCTTCAGAACATAACAGGCCGCTAAAATGCTAACATTTTGAGTTATCACCAAAAAAGTGCTTTTTTGGACCATTTTTGCAAAAATGGCGTATATCTCGAATAGATTAAGAGCTAAAAATTTGACGCCGGACAAACTTTCATGAAATTTTCTACTCTGCAACTTTGCCCAAGACACCAAAGCCCTACAACGTTATCCAACAAAGTTAGTTTTTGGTTGACACCCTGGAAGGTCGTCACCCTGTATGTCAATAACTTCAAAAGATAGCCCTTATCAAGTACAACAACTCTTTCGAAGACACCATTTGGCTAGAACGTCAAATAAAGGAGTTATCAATTTATTCCACTTAATTTTGCCATTCCGAACACTGTGCAAGGACAAATGCATTCGATGTGGTGAAGAATATCACTAAGAACAACATGGAATCATCAGGTGAGTAGATTTGGCTGTTGCATATGGATCATTTCCGTTTTTTCACTAACTGCAACTGCTGCACTAAAAATGGTATGAAAATACCAAATTTTGGTATTACTTGTGCAAATAACAGCGACCAAAATGTGTCCTTGGTTTCCCAGTAATAGATGGTAAAATACCATGAAGTCATACCAAAATCATGTATGTAGAAGACCACAGAAATACCAAAACCTGATGTTCCAAGGGCGCAGGAATACCTAAAAATAAACCATGGCAATACCAACTTTTGGTATTCAAGCAATGTTCAAAATTTAGAAGACCTCAACTTGGTATTGAAATGGTTTTATTTTGAGGTATTATTTTACCCTTGGAATAACATGGATTGGTATTGTTGTGCCCTTTCACATTCAAGACTTTGGTATGATTTCATGGTATTTTACCATCTATTACTGGGCAACCAAGGACACATTTTGGTCCCTGTTATTTGCCCAAGTAATACCAAAATTTGGTATTCCCGTGTTATTCACCGCTGCTCGGGATGTGTAAAGTGCCCAAGGGTTTTTGAAAACATTTTTTTTTTTCGACGTGTCAAATTGTGTCAGTTAAATTGTTAGCTAATTAACATGCTATTTTATGCATTGTTACTCTTGCCCCAACGAGTTGTTCCTCTTGCCCTACTAGTTGAGTAGAACGTACTGAAAATCAACAATTTTAAAATCATTTTTTTTTTATCACGAAAACAGGATTTTTCAGATACTTGTTCCTTGAAAGTCTTAGTCAAGACCTGGAATAAGATGATTATCAAACAATCCGACAGATTATTTACGTTATGAATGGGTTATAACGAGCATTTCCTTAGCTTGTTACACTTGCCCCACTTTCCCCTAATGAACTTTTCAGCACTTTTGTTTTTGGTGATGATATTAGTAGGCTAAATAATGTCAGGAAATGTAAGTATTTTGAAAACGTGAATTGCGTGACAAAAAGTAACCGAATTTGGCCTAGTCTCCCCGGCTATCGATGCCACCCCGGTTTAGCTAACAAAAGTTTACTTTCATTGGAACTTCTGAACATCATTTTCAATTGAATTTTCCTGTTCAATGAAAGTGGCTAGTAATTATGCATGACAGCTCGTATCGAACAGCTGGTGAAAAAAGTGCACAATATGCCATTGCCAGTGATTGGAATCATCGCCACCCAACTAGGAATGAACTGCATCCACTATTAATTCAATATTCCGAGAAAAGCGAATTAATTTTCCATCCGACAAGACATTCCGTCCAGTATTTGCCCTCGACTTCCGACCTCCTCCCCCCCCTCTCACTCCCTTCGGAAGGAAACGAACAATACGAAATGAGCTTTCAATTGTTCGCGGCTGAGCTTTGCCACCTCTTGCAGGAATCAAGCAGCAGGAATGAGAGGGAAGGAGCGAGCAAAAGAACAGCGCCTTCGTGACCTACGTGCCGCCATAAAACTATCCTCTCTCTCCGCGGAAGCATAAATAATTTCGCTTATCAGCGCCACCGGTCGCCGTCACCTCGCCAATTTCTGCCTTCCCCAAGGTTAAGTGGGGTATTGTTGGGGATGGGTCAGGACTTTGTGGACTCTTGAGCTTGGATGTTTCTTCGGCAAAGAGACACAGAGAGACAGAGAGGAAAGCAGGAGAGCACGATCTCATCAGTATGCAGCCGTAAGTTTGGTGTGAAGTGGCGCAATCCTGGCCAGTCCACGTGGTTGTTCGTGATGGTGGGAAATCAGGAATGTCGTGGATTAACTGTTCCACCTAGAAGGTATTTCAACAAAAACAGAATTGAAGCAGAGTGTGTAGATTTCAAGGGTTTATAATTCAATTAAATATGATCAGTTCTTCAGAATCATACACTTGGACAATTTTGGGTGTGACACGCGCCGTCTACTGCCAAAATCCAGAAACGATGTTTTTCCGCAAACATTTTTGCAAATTCTCCCATAGAAACTTACCCGACCTTAAACGATTTTGCTCAAAATTGGTACAGTTACTAAGGGACCATCCATAAATCACGTTTTTTAGAGTATCTCTTGAGACTATTCCAAATTTACTTTTTTCAATTTTTCTTGTCACCCTAATGAGCATACTAACATTCAAAATCCAATAGCTCCCGAACTTAATATTAAACATTGAATTCAATTGGAAAACAAATGTGAAATTTTCATAAAAAAACGATCACCTTGTTAAAACGTAAATATATTGGTTAGATATGGTTGTAACAATTAAGCAACCAGTATCATTTGCGCAACATGATCTGAAAACATTTTTAGTTGAAATATTGCCAACGCTAATCGATTCTAAGTCCGTTTGCTGTTTGGTCCAGATATATTGCAGTTTGAATATAAAGGTATTTAACTGTTTTTTTGCGAAAAATGCAGACATTGAACACCGACCAGCAAAATTTTTGCGCAGGCTCAACGCGAGCGGAAGCATGAACTTATTCCCCATACAAACATTGGAGAAAAACCATTCGGCCCAGACAAACTATTTTTGAAAAATTCCAAGTGCACGTGTTTCTGGGAACCTCAAAGTTTTTGCTTCACCTAGAGTTTAGCCGGCGCAGTCATTTTTTTAAATTTTTGTAGGTCAGTGGGATTGGTGGTCTGATTTTAAAAAAAACGAGATTCTTGCTTGTTTTTTATGGTTTTAAAAAAATAGTCCCACAAAATTTGAGCTTGCTCGGTAAATGTAGATTTCAGTTTAGACCTTTTGATTGAGCACGATTGAGGTGGAATTACTCATAATTCATATCAAATTCAATTCCATGCAATTAGATTTTGGAAATATTTTCCTATAGTGTAGTTGTAAGGTAATGAAATGGCCTATTTTCGTCACTAAAATTTACAGGGCTGAAAAGTTAAAGTATTAAAATGTTACGAATTCCATACAAGTCTCCATACAATTTAGGGTGCTGTTTATACAAAATGGGTAAGCAAATGAAATTATGTATATTGAGAAGAAATTCTCTGATGGATTTGGTGTCTCCAGAAAAGTTGTGAGTTAGAATTATAGCTATTTAGATTTCTTTTCGCTTTTTTTAGATTTTGGAAAGTTTCCTAAATAGCCTGTAATTTTTAACAGACAACATCTCGGGAACTACTGGTTCGATTTTGCATGTGAAAAGTTCAACTTTTGGAAAAGATTTCGTTTGAAAAATTTATTAAAATTGAAAAATGTTGGGCGATGCCAATAAAAGGAATTCTGTTGGTGGTTCAATTTTGCAGGAATTCAAGATTCAAGACATGTTTTGATAGTATAAACAACTTCTCAAATTCTTGAAACATCACATTCATAAAATCCCAAATGACTTGATTCCCAGATTCTCACATAGAAAAAATCTCAATTCCTACATTTTAAATACTCTAAATCCCGAATTCTCAAATTCTCATGTTTCCAGGTTCTCAAGTTCAAAATTCCCTAACTTTTGAATTCCCAGTTTCCCTAATTCTCAGATTCTCAAGTTCTCAAATTTCCCGATTCCAAAAATACCAAATTTCAAGATTCTCAGATATCAAAGTTTCCAGATTTTCAAATTCTCACAATCCCAAATTCCAAAAAAAAAAAACAGATTGCCAAATTCCCAGAATCCGAAATCAATAAATCCCAAATTCCTCAATATTCAGATTCCCAAATTCTCTAAATCCCAAATGGGTCACCTCCGCAGCTACAATTTTGTAGAACATTATTACATTCGAAAAAATAACCCTGCAATGTTAGGAAAAAAAACACGAAATTATAAAATGAAAAAAAAAAATGTTCTAAATGAAAAAATAACCCTAGAGGGTTAATGTAGATTCAAAAAATACATTATTATCTTTAAATGACATGTTCCAGAAAAATTGACAGTTGAGTAAAGGAAATTGGCAGAGTTTTTAAAACTTTTTTAATGTTGTTTTTATCGTTGAAATATAGGTTTTTTTTCCGGATTTTTAGTACTCCATCAAATCGGACGTTGAATTTTCCATAAAAGTCCCTTTGACACCCAATTTTCAGCTCATCACCTCTTTAGGCTACACATTATTGAAAAACATGTCTTTTTTCGCACGTTTAAAAATAAAAGGGATCTTATCGCCCCTCCGTCACTTATCCCACTTACCCGATTAGAACAAAGTTTCACGCAAATCAAAAAGGGGCAACTTTTCCCGATTTCGTGGGAGTTGGTAGAGAATTAGCCAAATATCAAATTCCCAAAAAGCCGAATACCCAGCTTTTCAAAGTAACGAATTTCTAGATTCCCAGATATCCAAATTACTAAAATCCCGAATTCCCACATGGTTCAAATTATCCCAAATCCTCAGATTAAAAAAAAAAATACTATAACACTGCCGTTTTACGGCGATATGATGTATACGCCATTGAGGTGATTTTGCTGTAGACACGATTTTCTGTTTTTGTTCATTTTTTCAATTTAAAATGACTAATTTGAGGTCTGCTCTGTAGAAACTGTTAAAAAGTACAATAAAAATGTGGCCCCTACAAAATTTCTTGTTTTTTCCTATTCTCTACGATTTCAAACCACAAACATCATTTGGCCGTAAAAATAGCAATAAAAAATCACTACTTTTCCTGCCCAATGATGTATGTATACTAGAGTGTAACAAAAATGACTTTTTGGCGGGCATTCAAGGGTTTGTTCCGGTGGGCATACTAAGCCCAAATCCAAAATATGAGCTTGATTGGACGTAACAGGAGCTGGCGCTCCGCCCTTCAATTTTAAATGGGATTTAACCCGTAAAAAAAGATTTTTTCAAAAATGTCACTTTTTGATGCATTTTGGCCACCAAAGCGTTTACTAAAAACATCACTGGCGTGTAGGCCAGATCCTTGCGCATCTTTTGGTATATATAACATTGACATTTGGAGCACCCTGGAGCTCGGTACAGGCCTTCAAAGTTTGGCATTTTTTCGAAAAATCGGCCCCGGCAAAATCAAATGGCGTCTAGGGCGTCGCGAGGCGCGACGCATATCTTTTTTGCCGGGACCGATTTTTCAAAAAAATGCCAAACTTTGAAGGCCTGTACCGAGCTCCAGGGTGCTCTAAATGTCAATGTTATATATACCAAAAGATGCGCAAGGATCTGGCCTACACGCCAGTGATGTTTTTGGTAAACGCATTGGTGGCCAAAATGCCTCAAAAAGTGACATTTTTGAAAAAATCTTTTTTACGGGTTAAATCCCATTTAAAATTGAAGGGCGGAGCGCCAGCTCCTGTTACGTCCAATCAAGCTCATATTTTGGATTTGGGCTTAGTATGCCCACCGGAACAAACCCTTGAATGCCCGCCAAAAAGTCATTTTTGTTACATCCTAATGTATACATTGCTCGATCAAAGCTGGCTTTATTTTTTGTGCCAGCTATTTTGATAGCTGAGTGGATCCCGTAATGCATTGTCCACGTGGATACTTTAAGGGGGGGGAAGGTATTAGGGAGCGTTCTCTTATTACGTAACGCAGTTGGGGGGAGGGGGGTCGGAGGCCGTGTTACGCTCTATACAATTTTTTTAAAATTTGTATGGAAATTTTGTTACGAGGGGGGGGGGGGGTGTCTGAAAATCCATTTTTTTGCGTTACGTAATAAAATAACGCTCCCTTAGCGATTGTAATGTGTAAACACATTTTTTGCATGAACAATTGTCAGCAAAGGATGTGGGTGGGTCTAGAATTTTCAAAAAAGTGTCTACGTGGATGTGGATAAGGTGTCATCCATTAAGTACGTCACATTAAAATCAGCCAAAATTTCCTCCATCCCCCTTTGTCACGATTTCCCTATGCTTTTAACACGCAACGTCACGCTTTCTCAAAACCCCCTCTTCCCTCAGAACGTGACGTACTTTATGGATGATGCCTAATGGACGTCTCCTTAAGAATCAAATCGAAATAATGTAATAAAATATTGCCCAATCTTGATTTGGTCCCAAAACCTCAAATCAACATTCAAACAGTATTGAATTTGACTTCTATCAATTCTCAATGTATACATACATCATGATGAGTAAAATTGGCGTATACATCATTGTTTGTTTGCTTTATAAAATGGGCCCCAGAGCAGTTTTTTGAAAAATTCTTCCGTCAGGAGGTAGCTTTTAAGATTCTTTATCAGACTGTACAATAAAATTGAAAATGTCCAAAATGGCGTATACATCATATCGCCGTAAAACGGCAGAACAGTCATCACCTCCGTGTACGCACGAGAGCAAGCAGCAGTCAAGTGCTCAGTGCCAAAGGCCGGCCGTGGCCGTGGCAGTTCGAGTGCGGCCTCGAAAAACTAGAGAGCCTATATGGAGAGGCGAAATGTGACTCTCAGGGTTCCAATCGAACTGTCAAATCGGGGTTCCAAACGAGCAACAAGATCATGCAAGAACAAGGTTGGAATCAATTTAAAATAGTTTTGGCAAAAAAACGAGACTTATAACAATTACAAGTAATGTAAAACTGTTTTTGATAATAATCTGGTAGTTTTTGTTATGTTTGTGCTTGTTCGGTATAAGAAAAGTGCCAGCACGAAAGAAAAACTACAAGTTTTTCAACCTTAAATTTGAATGACTTTGGGTGTTTGAAATTTCTCCCAGAACATTTCATTTCCCTATGTAGGTCCCTACGAAAAACCCGCGAAGTTCGTCTACCGGCCGTGTGCAAAAAGGTAAACAACCCAACGCCGTGTCGGCCGCCATCGCGCAGGGGAGCGTGAACGCAGAAGGCATCGACAAAAAGTTACTACATCCCGGGTATGTTCCGAGATCACCAGTGCGAACCCGTTCCGGTACTTCCGGTGCCACGACCAGTGGCACATCAACATCCGCCAACATCCCCATCAGGAACGAGTTCCAGATGCTGAGCGACGATGAAGAAAACAACAACAACACCGACGGTAGCAGCACTACCGACGACGACGACGACAATGGACGTGCACGCAAAAAAGTGTCGACGTCAAAAAAGAGCAATTCTCCAACGAAACGAAGACCACCTCCAATTTTTGTTTTGGACACGTTGGCGGACGATGTTGACGAGTCGCTGGAAGGCCTCGGATATCGACTGAAAATCGGTAAGTCGGCAGTGCAAGTGATCACACTGAACAGCAGGGTTGCCACAAATACAGATTTATCTGTATTTTACAGATTTTTGAGGTGATGAGGTCATACAGAATCTGTATATAAAGAAATACAGATTTTAAGAAAAACATACAGATATACAGATTTTCCCTATTTTTTATTAAAATCAAATAATTTTAATTCTTTAAATATTTTTTTTTCAATTGCTCGATGAGCCCAAACATTAAATTTTAGATTGTAGAGCATTTTTATGCATTAAAAAACAATTTAGAATATTTTGTTTTTTGAAAAATTGTTTAAAAATGTCAATACAGATTCCAAATACAGATTTTCGTCCCCCTGATACAGATATACAGATTTTTGACCCTCAAAAATACAGAATTAAATGTGGCAACCCTGCTGAACAGCAAAGATTTTGACCTGGTGCTTGAAGAACTGAAGCGTAGCAACTTCAAGTTCTACACATTCAACCCCGAGAAGACCCCTGTTAAGGTCGTCCTGCAGGGTTACCAAGACCGTCCAGTCTCCGACCTGAAGAAGCACCTTTCGGACGCCGGAATAAAACCGCGGGAGATAAAAGTGCTCTCGCGCAACACAGCGGTAACAGGTACACACACACTGTACCTGTTGTACTTCGCCCGCGGCACCGTGATCTAGATTTAAGCTTTCTCTACTCTATCCCCTTTCCTTGGCAACTTTGTAAGTTTTTTTTAAATTTTTCTTACTCTTGCTAGTGCCTTTGTTAAGGAAATAATTGTTCCAAAATGCTTGTGGAGGGCACTATTCTAAACAATTTATAGAAGGAATTTTGTCGAAATATTGATAGCGACGCAAAATTTATATCTTTGAACAAAAAATCATGGCAATGGTGGAAGACTTTACGTTAAATTTGAATGCTTTTAGTCTAACGGTTAATTCAAAAATCGATTCAACCGCAACCCTTCGTTCGGGATGGCTTCGTGGATTGCTTCAAATAATAGTATCATCCGAATTGAATACTACTATTCAATCCAATGTATACATTCAATACATTTTCAAACCTCTGGTGAGAAAAATTGAGTAAAATAAATAGTGTTTCTTGAAATTTAAGAATTTCCGGGAAATACTTACAAAATTTCGCGAAAACTGGACATATTTTTGAACTGGAAATTCCACGATTTCCCGGGATTTGAACAATATTTTTTTCAGCCGTAAATCACCTCAGCCTGTTTATTTTTATCCACATTCTTACTTCAAAAATACCTAAATTTTGGCACAATGGAACCGAGCGACTTTAGAATGCTCTTTTATTTTTTGCACTTTAATACAAAATTCACGATCCATGAAAAATATTGCCATAAACTACTTTGCCCCAGCTGTAAAACATTGCACTCAAAGTGGGCAAAGCGCTGCAACTCCTCAACCCAAGTTTCAATATCGCTTCCCCGGACGAACCGTTTAAGAGCAATAACAGTACGCTACACACCCCTGCCCCACTCCATCCACTCCAACAACTGCTGCGATGGACTATAAAAATCGGAAAGGAAATAAAAACCCCGTGGACCGTGGCCACCACTCCAGGATGGAATCTGTTCCGCCTGCAGACTCGACCGACACGCGCGACCAGAGTCGGAAGGGCGTGAAAAGTTTATTGAATTTTACAGATATCGGAGCAAATTGTTTGTGGCGTGATTTGAAAATTTTTCAAGTTCACCGCTGGTGGTCACATTGTCTGCGGGGGATGGCCGGCCCGATGCGGATTGCGGAATCCGTAGTGTCGCAGGAAGAAACGGAACAATGAAACACCGCGCGTATGGTTAAGGTCTTCGCTTGAGTTCATAATTGCAGGATGCTGCGGGTTTGGCTTCCGTTTTCTGTGTAGAAAAGACAGAGGAGGAGGAATGCAGTTCCGTGATTTAGTATTTAATAATATCCTGACGCGCATCCAAGGCACAGAACAATTTATGAGCGGGACGGAAGAACCGATGCCAGGGTTTTCAGGGTCAGTCGATAACGAAGTTGTGGCTGGCTGCTGCACTTGGAGAGATAAATCGATGGGGGAATCGAGTTATGAACCTTGGCGAAACGTGGGTTGGTTTGCCCATAGAAGAGGTACGCTCCACAACAGGGAGAAAATTTAATTGTCGGTTTCGCTCTTGAACGGACGGATGACTCCGGGAGCCTGCGGGAAGATAACTGCGTTTATTTGCTCCCTCCCAACGTGGACAGTCTGCTAGTACTTTCAGGAAGTAGACTTTGGTCGAGGAATCGAGACGAGTTGCGCACGTTCTTTTTTATCTCAGCAAACCCGCATCGAGGTTTCAATCGCACTGCATAACCAGTGAGTTCAAATTCCAAGCATATTTTTTATGGTAAGCCAAAAATTTAATTAAAAAACTAACTTAATCCACCTATGCGGTTGGAGCCTTTCTCACTTATTACCAACAATGGCTGATATGATGGAAATGTACAAAAAAATCATCTATTTTTTAGATCCGGAATAAAGTACATAAATATCACTTAAGTGGCCATACCTCGAGACAGGGTTGCCAGATCATCAATGTTTTGGACTCGTTGGAAAGGTCTTTTGATAACCTAACCAGCGATGGGTCGGATGGTGGATCCAGACATAGTTTACATACATTTAAGTGAGATCCGGATATATCTGAAAACACATTTTTATACATGACTTTTGAATTACTTATCGAAACTTCAATCTGTATAAAATTCGATCTATGGGACCCTAAACCAAGTCGAATGCAACAGGTTCGGGTCAAATCGGTTCAGCCAGTGCCGAGAAACATAAGCTAGTTTGTTGGTCACATACATACATACACACAGACATTTTTTCAGTTTTTGATTCTGAGTCGATATGTATACGGGTAATTCTCTACCAACTCACACGAAATCGGCAAAAGTTGCCCCGACCCCTCTTCGATTTGCGTGAAACTTTGTCCTATGGGGTAACTTTTGTCCCTGATCACGAAACCGAGGTCTGTTTTTTGATATCTCGTGACGGAGGGGTGGTACGACCCCTTCCATTTTTGAACATGCGAAAAAAGAGGTGATTTTCAACAATTTGCAGCCTGAAACGGTGATGAGATAGAAATTTGGTGTCAAAGGGACTTTTATGGAAAATTAGACGCCCGATTTGATGGCGTACTCAGAATTCCGAATAAACGTATTTTTCATCGAAAAAAACACTAAAAAAGTTTTAAAAATTCTCCCATTTTCCGTTACTCGACTGTAAAAATTTTTGGAACATGTCATTTTATGGGAAATTTAATGTACTTTTCGAATCTACATTGTCCCAGAAGGGTCATTTTTTCATTTAGAACAAAATTTTTCATTTTCAAATTTCGTGTTTTTTCTAACTTTGCAGGGTTATTTTTTAGAGTGTAACAATGTTCTACAAAGTTGTAGAGCAGACAATTACAAAAATTTTGATATAGACATAAGGGGTTTGCTTATAAACATCACGAGTTATCGCGATTTTATGAAAAAAAGCAGTGTTCCCACGAGCCTAAGCCATCGGCTAGGCTAGGTTCATTTTTTTGGTTCAGGTTCACACCACACGTCGGCAAGCACCGTCGGCTCAGGCTCACTGAGTGCCGTGAGCCATGGTTCATTTGGTTCAAACCAGGCGAGGCTAGCCAAAATGAACCATTGGCTTGAACCTGGCTTGAACCTGATCAAAGAATGTTAGGCTAAACGGCAAGCTTTGTTACACCGTAGTATGCTCAAACCGTAACATTCTCTACACCGTAGTATGATTACACCGTAACATTGTTACACCACAACATTCGTTACACCGTAACATTGTTACACCGCACAATCATTACACCGTAACATTGTTACACCGTAACATTGTTACACCGTAACATTGTTACACCGTAACATTGTTACACCGTAACATTGTTACACCGTAACATTGTTACACCGTAACATTGTTACACCGTAACATTGTTACACCGTAACATTGTTACACCGTAACATTGTTACACCGTAACATTGTTACACCGTAACATTGTTACACCGTAACATTGTTACACCGTAACATTGTTACACCGTAACATTTTTACACAGTAACATTATTACACCGTATTATTGTTACACCATAACATTGTTACACTGTAACACTGTAACATTGTTACACCGTAACATTGTTACACCGTAACGTTGTTACACCGTAACATTCGTTACACCGTAGTTTGGTTACACCGTAACATTCGTTACACCGTAGTTTGGTTACACCGTAACATTGTTATACCGTAGCAGTGTTACTACGTAACATTGTTACACCGCACCATTCGTTACACCGTACCATTCGTTACACCGTAGTTTGGTTACACCGCAACATGGTTACACCGCAACATTCGTTGCATCGTAGTTACGGTATAACAATGTTACGGTGTAATCATATTACGGTGTAACAATGTTATGGTGTAACAATGTTACGGTGTAACAATGTTACGGTGTAACAATGTTACGGTGTAACAATGTTACGGTGTAACAATGTTACGGTGTAACAATGTTACGGTGTAACAATGTTACGGTGTAACAATGTTACGGTGTAACAATGTTACGGTGTAACAATGTTACGGTGTAACAATGTTACGGTGTAACAATGTTACGGTGTAACAATGTTACGGTGTAACAATGTTACGGTGTAACAATGTTACGGTGTAACAATGTTACGGTGTAACAATGTTACGGTGTAACAATGTTACGGTGTAACAATGTTACGGTGTAACAATGTTACGGTGTAACAATGTTACGGTGTAACAATGTTACGGTGTAACAATGTTACGGTGTAACAATGTTACGGTGTAACAATGTTACGGTGTAACAATGTTACGGTGTAACAATGTTACGGTGTAATGATTGTGCGGTGTAACAATGTTACGGTGTAACGAATGTTGTGGTGTAACAATGTTACGGTGTAATCATACTACGGTGTAGAGAATGTTACGGTTTGAGCATACTACGGTGTAACAAAGCTTGCCGTTTAGCCTAACATTCTTTGATCAGGTTCAAGCCAGGTTCAAGCCAATGGTTCATTTTGGCTAGCCTCGCCTGGTTTGAACCAAATGAACCATGGCTCACGGCACTCAGTGAGCCTGAGCCGACGGTGCTTGCCGACGTGTGGTGTGAACCTGAACCAAAAAAATGAACCTAGCCTAGCCGATGGCTTAGGCTCGTGGGAACACTGAATAAAACTGACTGAATATTTTTTGTGAGTTTTTTATGTGCTTCGTGTCTTTTGTGGTTCAACATTTTTTGTCTTTTTTGTCTTTTTTGTCTTTTTTGTCTTTTTTGTCTTTTTTGTCTTTTTTGTCTTTTTTGTCTTTTTTGTCTTTTTTGTCTTTTTTGTCTTTTTTGTCTTTTTTGTCTTTTTGTCTTTTTGTCTTTTTGTCTTTTTGTCTTTTTGTCTTTTTGTCTTTTTGTCTTTTTGTCTTTTTGTCTTTTTGTCTTTTTGTCTTTTTGTCTTTTTGTCTTTTTGTCTTTTTGTCTTTTTGTCTTTTTGTCTTTTTGTCTTTTTTGTCTTTTTTGTCTTTTTTGTCTTTTTTGTCTTTTTTGTCTTTTTTGTCTTTTTTGTCTTTTTTGTCTTTTTTGTCTTTTTTGTCTTTTTTGTCTTTTTTGTCTTTTTTGTCTTTTTTGTCTTTTGTCTTTTTTCTGTTTTTCTGTTTTTCTGTTTTTCTGTTTTTCTGTTTTTCTGTTTTTCTGTTTTTCTATTTTTCACAACATTCGTTACACCGTAACATTGTTACACCGCACAATCATTACACCGTAACATTGTTACACCGTAACATTGTTACACCGTAACATTGTTACACCGTAACATTGTTACACCGTAACATTGTTACACCGTAACATTGTTACACCGTAACATTGTTACACCGTAACATTGTTACACCGTAACATTGTTACACCGTAACATTGTTACACCGTAACATTGTTACACCGTAACATTGTTACACCGTAACATTGTTACACCGTAACATTGTTACACCGTAACATTGTTACACCGTAACATTGTTACACCGTAACATTGTTACACCGTAACATTGTTACACCGTAACATTGTTACACCGTAACATTGTTACACCGTAACATTGTTACACCGTAACATTGTTACACCGTAACATTGTTACACCGTAACATTGTTACACCGTAACATTGTTACACCGTAACATTGTTACACCGTAACATTGTTACACCGTAACATTGTTACACCGTAACATTGTTACACCGTAACATTGTTACACCGTAACATTGTTACACCGTAACATTGTTACACCGTAACATTGTTACACCGTAACATTGTTACACCGTAACATTGTTACACCGTAACATTGTTACACCGTAACATTGTTACACCGTAACATTGTTACACCGTAACATTGTTACACCGTAACATTGTTACACCGTAACATTGTTACACCGTTAAATTGTTACACCGTAACATTGTTACACCGTAATATGATTACACCGTAACATTGTTATACCGTAACTACGATGCAACGAATGTTGCGGTGTAACCATGTTGCGGTGTAACCAAACTACGGTGTAACGAATGGTACGGTGTAACGAATGGTGCGGTGTAACAATGTTACGTAGTAACACTGCTACGGTATAACAATGTTACGGTGTAACCAAACTACGGTGTAACGAATGTTACGGTGTAACCAAACTACGGTGTAACGAATGTTACGGTGTAACAACGTTACGGTGTAACAATGTTACGGTGTAACAATGTTACGTTATAACAATGTTACGGTGTAACATTGTTACGGTGTAGCAATGTTACGGTGTAACAATGTTACGGTGTAACAATGTTACAGTGTTACAGTGTAACAATGTTATGGTGTAACAATGTTACGGTGTAATAATGTTACTGTGTAAAAATGTTACGGTGTAACAATGTGACGGTGTAACGAATGTTGTGGTGTAACAATGTTACGGTGTAATCATATTACGGTGTAATGGATGTTACGGTATAATGAATGTTACGTTGTAACATTGCTACACTCTAATATTTGTTACACAGTGCATTATTCCTATGGTTCTCATTAGCCTGGTTAGCCTGGCTTAAGCCATGGTTCATGGTTCACTGAACCAAGATTGAACCACAAATTGAGGCTTAAGCCGAACCAAGTTTATAGGTGAACCTAGCCTAACCGGTTCATTTGGGAACTCTGAAAAAAAGTTTTGAAAAAGTTACTTTTTGCGTTTCTCTTTGTTTCGTCGTCCGTGTCTGTCACGGGTGACCATGAACGGCCATGATCGATGACGACCAACTTTTTCAAAACATTTTTTCGTAAAATCGCGATAACTCGTGATGTTTATAAGCAAACCCCTTATGTCAATATATCAAAATTTTTGTTATTGTCTATTCTACAACTTTGTAGAACATTGTTACACTCTAAAAAATAACCCTGCAAAGTTAGAAAAAACACGAAATTTGTAAATGAAAAATTTTGTTCTAAATGAAAAAATGACCCTTCTGGGACAATGTAGATTCGAAAAGTACATTAAATTTCCCATTAAATGACATGTTCCAAAATTTTTTACAGTCGAGTAACGGAAAATGGGAGAATTTTTAAAACTTTTTTAGTGTTTTTTTTCGATGAAAAATACGTTTATTCGGAATTCTGAGTACGCCATCAAATCGGGTGTCTAATTTTTCACAAAAGTCCCTTTGACACCAAATTTCTATCTCATCACCGTTTCAGGCTGCAAATTATTGAAAAACACCTCTTTTTTCACATGTTCAAAAATGGAAGGGGTCGTACCGCCCCTCCGTCATGAGATATCAAAAAACAGACCTCGGATTCGTGATCAGGGACAAAAGTTACCCCATAGGACAAAGTTTCACGCAAATCGAAGAGGGGGCGGGGAAACTGCTGTGTGAGTTGGCGGAGAATTACCCATACGTGAAGGTGGGTCTACGACGTATTTATACAAAGTTCATTTTTAGAGCAGGATTATAGCCTTACCTCAGTGAGGAAGGCAAAAGTATTGTGAAATAAAAAGGGGCAATCCATGTGGACACTTTTCCTTGAAAAAAAAGTTCTTTTTGCGTTTCTCTTTGTTTCGTCGTCTGTGTCTGTCGCGGGTGAACATGAACGGGCATGATCAACGGCGACCAACTTTTTCAAATCTTTTTTTTCGTAAAATCGCGATAACTCGTGATGTTTATAAGCACACCCCTTTTGTATACATATTAGGGTGGGTACGTTTTTCAAAAAGTTCTCCGATCAAGTTTTAGTATGGTTCCCCGTGTAGCATCATCGTGGTAGCTACCTGACATATGGCGTCGCGGTGTGCATTAAGCTTTCATAGCATGCTAAGGAAAATTTGATGCTTTTTCAGGGAAAACCGTTCATTCCGGAGACATCGGATTGATTGCCGATGCTCCAGCTCGAGGTAAAACGAATCCGTGTGCTCTTTTCGGGAAAATATTCTCCAGACCGTTCCCTTTTGACCAGAAGTTGGCGCGTGATTTTTCCAGACCTGTAGGAGCGTTTAAACAAAAAGTTCCGATTTCCCATAGTAATTCCCATGTAAACTTTAACCCTGATGCGCGCAGCCAGTTTACAACCAAATGAGCTGATATTTGACATGAAAGTCCCTATGGACATGCCCTACACGGGGAACCATACTAAAACTTGATCGGAGAACTTTTTGAAAAACGTACCCACCCTAATACATATCCATTTTTTTTTATAATTGTCTGCTCTATAACTTTGTAGAGCATTGTTACACTCTAAAAAATAACCCTGCAAAGTTAGAAAAAACACGACATACTAAAATACAAATTTTTGTTCTAAATGAAAAAAGACCCTTCTGGGTCAATGAAGATTCGAAAAGAACATTAAATTTCCCTTAAAATGACATGTTCCAAAAAATGTTACAGTTGAGTAACGGAAAAAAGCAGAGCTTTAAAAACTTTTTTAGTGTTTTTTTCGATTAAAAATACGTTTTTTTTCGGAATTCTGAGTACGCCAAAAATAGGAAATTGGTAAAAGTCTCGATTTTTTGTACTTATTATCAGTAAACGTGTATCCCCCAATTACATAACTTTGAATTTCCGAATATTATTGATGTGTTTTAGAGGACTAAAATAGTCAATTTTTTGCGCTAGAGTTTAGGATCGTGCAAAATTTGGTATCGAAGTTCAGTATTTTTTTTAAACAAAAAAATTCAAAAACATACCAAATTTTGGAAGCAAAATTAAATTTTCAATCCAAAATAAATTTGCTATCGAAAAATAATCGGTTATTATGGACTCAATCCCTTTTGTTTGTGTGAAATGGACGCCCGATTTGATGGCGTACTCAAAATTCCTAAAAACTTATTTTTCATAAAAAAAAATTAGAAACATTTCCCGTTACTCTAATCTTAATCTTCAATAATCCGGAGAATTAATCTTCCGTTTAGAAAAAAAATGTTTTCAATTTTTTGGTTTTTTTTCTGCAATTTTGTAGGGCAACTTTTTAGAGTGTACCAATATTCTACAAAGTAGTAGAGCAAACCAAAACAAAAAATCAATGTTTCAACATAAGGGGTCTGCATGTATTCATCACAAGATGATTCTGACAATTTCTGATCAGTGTTAACTCCAATAATTCAATCGTGTGCTTTTGATAGTATTTTTTTCGAAAAGTTCTGCAAATTTAGCATAAAAATGGCTCTTTGCAGCAATTCCCCACGAATACAGCATGATTCGAAAAAAAAAGTTCTCCGATCGGGCTCCAAATTTGGCCGAAATAATTAGACCCGTATTTTTTTGTTTAGCTATTAGGGTGACCCACACCGTATTAGGGTGGTCCAAAAAATGTCAATTTTCGACGATTTTTGCAAAATCCACCTCCAAAAAATCATAACTCCGCCTCATTTCAACCGATTTTAGTTGTCCTGAGCGCAAACGAAAGGGTATTAGATAGGCTTTTAAGGAAAAATAGTTAAAAGTTTCAAATATCTAGCCTTACTATTGAAAAGGTCAAATGCAAACTTAAAATGCTCTTTTGAAGGTCTTTGGACCAAAGAGCCTATGTCTGAAAATATTGTTATCAAATTCCTGGAAAAAAATTACATAACATAACAAAAAATGGTGAAGTTACGGGAAAATTACGAAAACGGCAAAAAACGATTTTTTCACTAAAACTGCGATAACTTAAAAATTTCTGCGATGTCATTCAATTACGAAAATTTTAGTTCCCAAACATGTTGAAATGGCCATAAATGAGCGGAATCCCTGTTTGACAAGTGGCGTCGCGGTGATCATCAAGCATTCATAGCATGCTAAGGAAAATCTGATGCTTTTCTGGGGAAAACCGTTGGTTCCGAAAACTCCGGATGTATTGCCGTTGAGCCCGTTGAGGGTTGGATGAATCAACCTAACCTCTTGGGGAAAGTTGTTCTCCAGACAGAGATTTCGCCCATTTCTGGCCATCCTAGAAGTTTCTACATGTTTTCCCCAGGCCTGTAGGAGCGAATGAACAAAAATTCAAAATTTCCCATGGTAAAGTCCATGTAAACATGAACTCGCTTGAGACAAGCCAATTTTCAACCAAATGAGCTGAAATTTGTCGTGAGAGTCGCTATGGGTATGCTCAACAAAAGGAATCACACCAAAACTTGATCTGAGAATTTTTCAAAATCCGTACCCGTACCCCTAATGAACACTCCGTGCTCAAACTCAACCCACTTCAACGAATCATGACTCTGCGATACGACTTTACGCAGTAGGCCTGGCGGCTTTGAAATCGGTGATGTTTCATTTGTTTGTTTATTGTTCACCGTCTTCGACCGGAGTCGCACAGACTGAATATCTCAAAAACTAACATAGAATTAAACAGTCAAAAAACATAAAAATATCACATCACATCAAAGAGCTAGAATTTTACGTTTGAAACGTTCTCTGGTCATGCTAGGCTCGTACTCGTCAGATACGGAGTTGAAAATTCGGCAGCAGCGGTCAATTGGTCGGTTGTATCCATATAGAGTACGATGGAAGGGAATCCTCAGAAGGGGCTGGTTCCTCAGCGTCCGCGTTGGTCTATGCACCGTGATTTCTTCTCGGAGTTGCGGGCAATCGATGCGACCGGTCAGAACATCGAAGACGAACATCCGTTGAAGAAAGGTTCGCCGCTTTTCTAGTGACACCATTTCCAGCAAGGTGCATCTGTCGCTGTAGCTCGACCGCCAAACGCCGTTCCTCCAAGGCAGACGGCGAAGGGCATAAAGCGTGAACGGCGCTGAACTTTCTCCAAGCGATCGCGTTGATTAGCGTGGTGCGGCGCCCACACCTACAGAGCGTACTCCAAGATGCTTCGAATCATGGTGATGTAGAGCGTTTTAAGGGCATTGATGTTCTCGTACTCAGCAGTGTTGCGACGCAGAAATCCAAGCAACGCGAACGCTTTAGCTGTTGTGGAAGAGACATGCTCCGAAAAGCTCAGCTTGCGGTCGATCAGCAGACCGTGATCCCTGATTGAGCAGACGCGGTCCATGGTGTAATCGTACCGAATTGGAGCGGTTGATCTGGTGAAGCTGATGCTTTTACATTTGCTGGGGTTCACCTTCATTCCGTTGAGATTACACCACTCCTGAATCGCGTCGATGTCCTGTTGAAGAGCGACGCAATCAATGGTGGACGCCACGGTACGGAAGATCTTCAAGTCATCAGCATAGAGCAGTTTTTGAGACTGCAATCTTTGGCAGATGTCGTTGACGAAAAGAATGAAGATCAGCGGTCCCAAATGGCTTCCTTGGGGGACTCCAGATGGAATCGGGAAATTCCTCGATTGGACGCCACCGAGACGGACGTAGCCAAACCGCCCCGAAAGGTACGAACGGATCCATGCTGTCAGCCACCTTGGGAACCCCAGCCGGTCTAACTTAGCGATAATAAGCGTGTGGGGTACCTTGTCGAACGCTTTGGCGAAGTCGAAGTAGATCGCGTCAGTTTGTTTGAACTTTTCGAGGTTTTCATTCAGTGCGCTGACGTACGCCATCAGGTTGGATACCGTGGACCGTTTTTTGACAAAGCCGTGCTGGAACTCGGAAATTTCAATGTATTCCAATGCAATGGAGCACTACAAATTTCAATAAATAACAAGTGCTAGGCGTAATCCCTTCGAAAGATTAGATTAGATTAGATTAGATTAGATTAGATTAGATTAGATTAGATTAGATTAGATCAGATTAGATTAGTTTAGATTAGATTAGATTAGATAAGATTAGATTAGATTAGATTAGATTAGATTAGATTAGATTAGATTAGATTAGATTAGATTAGATTAGATTAGATTAGATTAGATTAGATTAGATTAGATTAGATTAGATTAGATTAGATTAGATTAGATTAGATTAGATTAGATTAGATTAGATTAGATTAGATTAGATTAGATTAGATTAGATTAGATTAGATTAGATTAGATTAGATTTTGTATTTTAAAACTTTGTACCGCAATTCAATTATGAAAAAAAAAATCTTTGCTAGTTCCTGAGTGGAACACCCGTGAAGAGTATCGGGGCCGGCATTTACAAAGCGGATTCAGTGACAATTTATTAATCAAATGTTAACATGTTAAGGTTAATGTTAACATTCCATAGGTTGTCTTCCTAAGGTGTCTTGATAAGGTCCAGTTTGTAGCGATACACTACCTTCCCTTCACTAAGCAATCAAATCCAGAAGGGAAAAGATCGCCAGTTGTGTTGGTCCGAGCCTGGATTTGAACCCCGATCTAACGCTTACGAGGCTGGGCTATAAGACTAGGCACTGGGCTACGTGGCTCAGTTTTATGAAAAAGCTGTCAAAAATTACGCAACAACTTTTATGCAATATTGCGAAACTTCCCCTTCAATCCTGCTCCTGTAATAAGATTAATTACAACCAATTATGCGGGATCACTTCATTAGCGAGTTCTTGATTTCGGTTATCATCCAAGACTAAAACCACTTTCCCGGCGAAAGACACGCTTTTCCTGTTTTTTCATCGTTGCTTGCAATTTGCAAAGTTGCAGCTGCACGGGCAGCCGACGAAAGGATACGAAATGGGTTCGAAATGATAAATGAAGATTTTGTGATTGATGAAGACACCACTGTGCTGTATTTATACGCGGCCATAATTTATGTCTTATTAAGGCTATGGAACATGGTGAGAGTTGGCTCTTCTGAAAACACAGGAATGAGAGCACTTGACTGCGAAGGAGATTTCGCGATTGGACACGATTTGGTAGCGATAAGATGCGCTGACAGTTGCTTTGACAAAACGAAATTGGCAGGTTGGGGAAAATTGTAGCTCAATATTACTTCAATTGATTTATTGATGTGCTAAAACATTACCCAACTAGTAGTTTTATAAAATTCTTCCACTAACTCATAAACTTGCTCATTCACTCACTCACTGGTTCGTTCTACACTCAATCATTCACTCATTTTCTCGATCACTCACTCACTCACTTACAATCTTTTTAATTTTTTTTAATAGGTAATTAATCAATAAACAAATCCTTATTTTTTATAACCTAATAGAGTATTGGAGTTCCTTTCAGCCGGGACCGTAGTGTAGGGGTAAGCGTGGTTGCCTCACACCCAGTCGGCTTGGGTTCGGTCCCAGACGGTCCTGGTGGCATTTTTCGGAACGAGATTTGTCTGTCCACGCCTTCCGTCGGACGGGGAAGAACATGTTGGCCCCGGTCTAACGTAGAGGTTAGGTCGTTAGCTCAATCCAGGAGTCGTCTCACTGGGTCCTGCCTCGGTGGAATCGCTGGTAGGTAGTTGGACTACAATCCAAAGGTCGTCAGTTCGAATTCCGGGGTGGATGGAAGCTTTAGGTGTAAAAAGAGGTTTTCAATTGCCTCAACAATCAAGCCTTCACACAAAAAAATACTGTAATGACAAAAGTAGCTTACTTTTGAATTAAAAAGTTGCCAAAATTTGCTGAAGGGAAAGTTTTTTTCTTGTTTTAAAAATGAAAACTTTTACTGCTACAGTTTTTGAAAATCTCCTAACTAACTGATTTAAAAGTATTAACTTTTAATACGACTGTATAATTTCATTCATTTTGACGTTCTCGTGTAACTTGGCTACAGCGGTCTAGCTCGATGTCTTCGGAGGTTGGCGGGACGCTGGCGCTTTCTTCGTCTTGTCCTGCTCCTCGAGGCGCTTTTTTCGCGCGGTGGTTTCCACCACAGTTCGCGCACTTGACGCGCGCGGTGTGCTGCGGGGCGTTTTTCCCGGCTGATCTTTCCGCGGAAGACTGCACCTTTCGACGAACCTGTCACCGTTGTCGACTTTGAGGGCACCTTTATCTCTCGAGGCTTAAGGCTTTCTTTCAGTTCGTAGATCGAGTGGTCCGGATATCTCTGAAGAACGATCGGCCGATGCAGCGTTGGTGTGTTTACCTTTCTGCCGGTATACGATCTTCGCGGGTTTTTCGAGGCCGCACTCGAACTGTCACGGCCACTGCCGGCCCTTGGCATGCTGGAGGAGTAAACTCGCGGGTAATCACGGTTAATTACGGCGAAAAAAACGAAAAGTTTGAAGAGCTCTGAACAATCGACTGTTGCTGACTGGTGTTGCCAGTCCCGATGACTTCAAATCTTTTGTAATGTTTAAACTGCGAAATTTTAACTTTATTGCAAAATGATCATTACTATCCAGCGCAGGAGAAATATCAAAGTTTCAACACAACTCTATTTCAAGCCTCCACAACCACCACAAGGAAAAGCTGCTCGAAAGCCTGTAAATCCTAGTAGAGTAATTTGTTTCGCACAGAGCTTTTTTTCTGCTCCCCCGCCTTCTGATCCTTTATACTATACACTATGTAAACTCGATAGTACCAACCAAAGCAGTAGCACCAGCCTGGCATGGCATGTGATGCCTGCATCTCTTTGTACCAGCGTCGACGTCGTCGTTGTCAAACATCAATAAGAAGCCCTGTGAGGAAAAGCGTAATTGCGGAAAATGAGACTCTGGATCCAAAGCTGAAGGAGCAAAGCGAGCAAGAAAAAAAATACGAATCTCCGTTGCCTCCTCTGGTGGGAAGCAACTTGGGCAATGAGCCTGGTTGGAAGTCTGCCCCGGAAAGTTCTTCGAAATAGAAGGAAGAGTGACGGAAAAAAATGCTTGGAAACTCGGCTATGAAATGAAAAGTAAAGTCAATTTTACGGTCAGGGTAATCACTTTGTAGTAAGTTTATCGGGTTGCAAATTTGAAAAAAAAAATCTAAATCTTCATGAATTGGTAGAGATTTGGTCTTGAATTGTACTACTGCAATTAAAAGGGTCAATGGAAGGCTCAACTCTCTTATTAAAACTGAAAACTCAGTAAATACTTTTCAATCATCAAAGATGTTTTTCCAGATGTAACCGATTGTTGTCAAATACGCCAAGTTTCAAAGTGCACTGTCCAAATCAGGAGTGAAGGTCACAAAAGTTCAATTTTCTCAACACAGTCATGAGATAAACCCTTTGGAATTTACAGAATTTCAGAAAACCCAGTCATATTATTAGTAAGACTAAAAATGGACCTGGCATAATACGATCATCAAAAAATCCAACAGATTTTTTTCATTTATAATGAGTTTTAATGAGCATTTCCTTAGCTAGTTAAACTTGCCCCAGTTTCCACAAGATTTAAAATTTAAATCAAAGTTATTTTTTACTGAGTTAAAAACACCAGAAAACTACAAAAAAAAATCCATCCTGCACCACTGCATCATTCGCTAGGAAAGGAAAAGGTAAACTTTTCCCCCGCAAACATGGACCAATCAGTCGATATTGCGAGCTCCGCAATGCTCCGGGGAACTCGGCAAATTCCAAACGATGCAACCCGGGCGGCCTGATAATACCCACAGTATACAAATACCGAATTTGCTCTGCCATTATGAGTAGAGTTGTCTGTTGTTGACGTCCGTTTTGCTGTGGATTCAGAAACGCCGCACAGATTCAGAGTGAATAACGCATCGACGGCGATGGTGAAGAATTTCCCCGGAGATGTTTCGTACCAAAGGATTGTGTTGCTTGTTACTGGCGGACAGCTTTGTCGTGATAGTTGCTACCTGGGAACATGTTTAGTGGTTTTCCTTGTTAGTTTGTGGAGAGAAATGAGGTGGGGTCATGAAAGCCTGTTTGTTTATAATTTTAAGACTAATATGAGTTGAGTTGAGTTGAGTTGAGTTGAGTTGAGTTGAGTTGAGTTGAGTTGAGTTGAGTTGAGTTGAGTTGAGTTGAGTTGAGTTGAGTTGAGTTGAGTTGAGTTGAGTTGAGTTGAGTTGAGTTGAGTTGAGTTGAGTTGAGTTGAGTTGAGCTTGAGTTGAGTTGAGCTGAGTTGAGTTGAGTTGAGTTGAGTTGAGTTGAGTTGAGTTGAGTTGAGTTGAGTTGAGTTGAGTTGAGTTGAGTTGAGTTGAGTTGAGTTGAGTTGAGTTGAGTTGAGTTGAGTTGAGTTGAGTTGAGTTGAGTTGAGTTGAGTTGAGTTGAGTTGAGTTGAGTTGAGTTGAGTTGAGTTGAGTTGAGTTGAGTTGAGTTGAGTTGAGTTGAGTTGAGTTGAGTTGAGTTGAGTTGAGTTGAGTTGAGTTGAGTTGAGTTGAGTTGAGTTGAGTTGAGTTGAGTTGAGTTGAGTTGAGTTGAGTTGAGTTGAGTTGAGTTGAGTTGAGTTGAGTTGAGTTGAGTTGAGTTGAGTTGAGTTGAGTTGAGTTGAGTTGAGTTGAGTTGAGTTGAGTTGAGTTGAGTTGAGTTGAGTTGAGTTGAGTTGAGTTGAGTTGAGTTGAGTTGAGTTGAGTTGAGTTGAGTTGAGTTGAGTTGAGTTGAGTTGAGTTGAGTTGAGTTCATTGTAGTCAAATCAAGTCAAATCAACTCTTGTCAATTATTCACAAAAAAATATTGAAAATCGATTTGAACTTCCGACATTTACAGTGTGACCCAAAAGGTTGCCAGGGCGCTAAATTTAATCAGCCAGATAATCTTTTTAAATAAATTCATTAAAATCACCGAACCGTAACATCCAACCAGAAGCTCATCGATCGCATCAACGGCTGTGGAGCCACAATTATCGGGCTGATGATGGAGGTGCATTCGCTTGATGTCACGCCAGCGGATAATTACAAAATAAATTGAGTATCAGGACCGATAATCAGCTGAACTAGGGTGCAGTTATGGCAACACTTTTTGAAAAGAAGCGAATAAATGAATCGTTGAATGTGGAATTGCAGGTTTTGAACGCGATTTTAAACAATATAATTATTAACACTGAATTCTTGTGCTATGTCTTACCAAATATTAAATTAAACGCTTACCATGGTTACCATGAGGTGCAGCTGACGCACAATTGATTAGCGGTGGAAATTGAAGCACAGTTTACAGCCATTTACAGGTCTTGCACCCGTTATGATTGGTTGTCGTAGGCCGCAAATCAATACGTCGTTGATCGGTTTACTCACTATTAACGGTCAACTACCGTCAAATGGAGATTGTTTAGTTGGTTCAACTATGTGGCATTTCAATTTGTCACTATCTGATTCTTGATACTGATTCCTTCGGGAACATCCACACCCCCCCACCCCCATGGATAATATACCCTAACCAGTGTTGCGATGTTGAGCGCTCATGCGCTCATGAGCGAGCATTTTTCGCTCATTCATGAGGAGGAGCGCTACGCGAGCTGGCTCATGTTAGGAGGTTGGAATAGACTTATTTTAATACTAATGAATGAAGATATATTTTTTTTTAAATTTGGTATTGAAGCTTGATCCCACTCATGGCGACGCCAAAGCAGGAAAATGCACGTCCGTGAATGCTTTGCTTGCTGCCGATTTTTTACAAACTCAGTACGTTTTGAGCAGCTCCAATTCTTGGCAGCATGATCGTTGATAGTGTTGCAAGCTTGAGTTTTGTGCTCACCTCCGCAGGTTGCACAACGACTCTTGATGAAGCAGGTCCTTCCACCATGCCCAAACTGCAAGCAGTTCGAACATTGCATTGTTGTGACTCGTCATCTTGAAGACTTCGATCACGTTCAACTTAAGAGTTTTGAGCGTTTACCTGTATCGTCATGGCTGTAGTATTCAATCTTCGTGTTGTTCAGGAAATCCCGAACATAGTTGTAATCCTTTCTGCCAGGTAGCAGAATTTTGAGTCCATCAGCACACAAGCGAATGGAAGCTCGTAAAGTCCCAGATATGATAAATCCAGTCAGCCACTTTTGCACCGAATCCGATGACGATGTTTTCACAAAAATGGGTGCAGTCTTGCGTTCCTCACGCGCTCGCGCGCTCGTGAGCGCTCACTTTTCGCTCATTCGTGAGGAGGAGCGCTGCGCGAGCTAGCTCACGTTTGCCCGCGCTCGCGTTTGCTCCGATTTTTCCAGCTCGCGTTTGCTCCACGCTCGCGCTCGCGCTCATATTTCGCTCACGGAGCGCTCATTTTGGACGTGTCGCTAATCATTTAACGTTTTTGAGAAAGTTTTTTTTTCAATTCTAGATGGATTTTTTGCGTCAGGTGCAGTAGGGCTGTGGAAATATGACTTTGTGAACAAATTTTATGATATATGAATAGGAATAGCTTATTTTCATCAATCATGTTTGTAAATAAAAGGTTGGATTCGCAAGGGTCAGATAATTTTTTAGACATACAGTCGAATGTATAATATTTTTGAATTGAAAGGCCTTATTGTAGCAGAGAGGGGTGGAGGGGTATAGACGCCTAAATAAAAGGGCATGTAAACCTTAGAAAAACTTACAAAACAATGAATTGATTCAAGAGGATTTATGCTTTGGTAAGCTCGATTCAAGGTTAAATGCTTGTTTGATTAAAATATAACATTAAACTGTTTTTATGTACCTAATCAGTGTTTTGACTACATTTCCAGATTGCGGGTCAGAATGAGCTACCATTAAAAAAAGTTATTCCGTTTATTAAATCTTTCAGTGATTCAGTGATTAGAAACGGCTAATCATTTTTATAAGGTTAGTCTTTATTTGGCAAACATTTTAGAAAATAGGGTAACATTTTTGAAACAATTCTATTTTAAATATATGCCTCAAAATTCCTAAGGGTTGAAATAACCCTTTTGACTCAAATCAAATAAATTGTCAATATTTTTCACCACGAAAAGGTTGGCTCTTCTTTCAACAAGTGGATTTTATTCAACACTTTCGCAACCAAACCTCTGAAAATATTCAATTACAAGTTATGTATGATTTTTTGAACAAGGATGATTGTAACTGTTTAAAAGATTATTTAAAAATAAATAAAATATACATAAATTGTCAATATGTTTGTACATAACAACAATACAATATGGTCCAATATGGATTTGATTTGTGAACAAACAGTGCATCTCTTCACGTCAATGAATGTTTACATTATGAAATTAGTTTTTGTTCCTTGTTCGAAAAATGTCTAGATTTTAAATAGAACTACCTACTTTGGCTCACCAGCTCACGTGAGCGCAAAACGCTCCGGTGAGCTTGAGCGAGCACGAGCTACCTGATAAAAACTCACGCTCCAGCTGGAGCGAGCAAGCCTTCCGTGAGCGCTGGCTCATTCGCAACCCTGAATGGGTGGCACTTTCTCCCGTCGTTCAAATTCTTCCTTCTCGCTCACGTCACGAACCGCGAACTGGTCAGCGAACTGGTTTCCAGACGAATTTTGAGCGTCCTTGCTCAAACTGCCTGGCTTTGCAGGTAGCGCATCGGCATTCTTTAGCTTCTTCAAATCTACCGATCCTGCTGGTGAGGACAGCCTCTTTTTCTTGCCGTGAGGCATTTTTGCACTTTTTAGCACTTTTTAGGAGCTAATATCGAGGAGTACCTCTCTCGTTGTTGGTTCCCACGAGAATGCCACTATGCTATGTTTTTTAATGTCTTAGATTTTTTCATTGAAAGCCCAACTATTCATCTTTCGTCTGAAAGGTGGCTAACTCAAATGGTTTCAGCCGTTCCGGAGATATGTTGTGTGATTAGGGTCGACCAACAAAAAAAAACCGTTTCTAATCCATATCAATTTGGAGCACTTTTGATGTGGATAGTGCTTGTTTGATGGCTGGATATACTAAAAGCCGCTGAATCTATGCCTACAGGTTATATAGTAAAATCAAAGTACCTGCAAAACTCCTCATTAAAAGTTTTATTTCCAGATAGGAAACCTGCATAAGAAACCCACGTCTCCCAGGATGTTTTCAAAATTTACTCTAATTTTCAAGTGAATATTGTGACTCTTGAATTTTTTTAACTAGTCAAATGTTCTCAAAAATCGCTTGATGTTTCGATTCTCGCCATTAATTGAAAAACGGCTAATATTCCTTTTTGTCAAAATCGAGATATTAGCACCAGGTGGTAGAGGATGTTCCAATGCATCTTCCAAACTTGAATTTCACTAAAATAGTGTTTAGTTTTGGCTGTCGATTCGAAAACCCAAACGGCTATTATGCGAGGTTTGGTGACGAACACTAAAACGCATTTTTCTCAGAATACTTGTTTTGGCATAAGAGACGAACTTTCAACTCTGGGCAGTTCTCAAAACCCAATTTAAAATTTCGATAAATCATATTGATATTACAATGCATTGTTATTTTCTTTTCTTTTCAACGATATTTTAATCTTTGTTTGTGAGGACATCAATGGTTTTTTTAAAAATAACATTTTTGCAATTCCGTCATGAAACCACTTACTTTTCCTGTCATTCTTGAACGACGAAATAGCCTACTTTTCTGTACCAAAAATAACAGAATCGAATAGCAACATTTTTCAAAATAAATGCTGAACAGTTCTACTTTTCAGCACTCAAATGGGTGCTGAAAAGTTGAACTTTTCAGCACTTGTTTCGAAAAGTAACACTTTTCAACATTTTTTTATTTAAGCGATTTATTGACAAAATACATGAAAATTTGACATAAAATTTTACTCAGTGTGTGTTTTTTGGAATTGCAAAAAATGTTGTATGGAACTCGTTGCAAAACATGATTTTTTCAGCACTCTTCGTATTTATCCAACTCGGTGAACCTCGTTGGATAAATGTACGACTCGTGCTGAAAAAATCCTCTTTTTGCAACTTGTTGCATAAACTACTATTTTATTAGGACAATATTTTTTTTAATCGGATGATGTTTGTTTTTGATGTAAATACATATGATTCATGAATAAGTTGTTGGTATATTTTTGGAAAAAAAAAAGTCCCAAACTCTCCCCTGTTATCAGTACCATAAGGTACTGAAAATCACGTCAAACAGTGTTGACCGGTTACGATAACGGAATCGTTTGTAAAACCGAGCGGCCACAATCCACTGCTTGTGAAACTATAAAAGTAATCATAATTAGGAAATTGCTATTTGTTGGCGGTGGCAAAATGAGCTTTGATGGCGCAATAAAATTAGCCTGTCGCGCGCGCGGTTTTTAATCGACAAATTGATAAACTTTGGTCTAGCAAGTGCAATTAATTTGGTGTTGAGTGTGTTGCTGGGTGGTTTGCACTGTTGCAAAGTGGGTGCATTTATAAGTCAAAAATAGTTTTTTTTAATTATTTTTCATGATTTCAGTTTGTATTGTTTGAATTTTTTAATTTTGAGATAAACAAATTTAACCTGATTTCTGAAATAAATCTAAACCAAAAAGCCAAAGGTCACACCACTTCACGCCTCGGTTTGACACAATCAATCAACCCGTCACCAGCTGTGGATTGGGGTGGAGGGGAGGGAGCTTGTGCCACGTGGCCACACGGGTGGTGGTGGTCTCCAGTTTGACGCTGACCTTGCCCAACCCGTGGTGGCCCGTTAATAAATGATTGTCAATTTATAGCACCGAGTACTGGTGGTAGTCGGGTTTTTTTTCTTCTCAGCGATTGTTTTTACAACGAGATCGCCTTTCGCAGGGTTTTTAAGGGGTTTATCGAGTTGATTTTTTGGTGGCAAATAGCGCCACGTGAGATCGCAGATCGAGTTTGATTCATGGCTAGTTGGAAATTCAATCTTTATAGGGGAAAGCAACTTATTTTTTGCAAATGACCCAAAGTAAAATAAATATTGATAAAATTGATTCTAATAACAAATTGAAGCAAAATTACATCAAAAGAGGGGAAATTTACTTCATCTTTAACATTAAAAACACATTTTCAACTGTTCAATCAAATAAGGCGTCTCTCAAGATCAAGCATTAAATTGACATTTCCCATTAGTCTTGAACTATTCATCTTTCAAGTCGAGTGAGTAAATCAGCTCGACGTCGTCGTGCTATCTTGTCGCACCAGCCATTTTGACGTTCCGAGAAAAACGCGTTTTAATGTTTGACCTTGAATATTCAAAAACGAGAGCACGCAATGTAAACAATAACAAACACGTTTTGTTTGGCTCACCATTCTGTGCATTGTCCCAAAGTTTGGTTGAAGTTGGTTGCTGGAGTTCCGAGTTATAATTACAAATGTTTACGGTAGTCTAGCTTGTACGTGCGACAAACGCATCCTGACTTTCCTGGCCTGAAATCCCTTTGGCCTTTTGTCGCACTTACATCAATTTTCATGGAGTGACAAGATAGCACGACAAGATTGAAACTACTTTCATATGTAAAGTGACAAAAATGCACGGAGTTTTTTCGGTTTTTGTTGAATATCTAAGGATTGAAATCGAATTTTAGGGATCTGTGAAGGTCAAAATGTGAGGCATTGTGAGCTGCACAAAATGGCGTTCTTAACTCAATTTGGCCCAAAATGCACGTACGACAAGTTAGCACGATGGCGACGAGCTGAGCGGGAGGCTTGTTTTCTCGTAGGTCAAACAGAAACTTGGCCGCAGCCAAAAAAGGGCTCGCCAGAGCGTCTTTGAACTGCGGCAAACCGGTTAGATCGGCAGACAGTGGTCGCAATTATTAATAGCTGGTTGATGCACTAATCTACTTGGACGGGTGAGGTTGAAGGTTAAATTAAGGCGGAGGAAACCTCTCTCAGTTTGATGGAGTCACTGTTGATGTATTTGCACATTAATCACCAGCAACTTCACGTTGAATCAGGATTACAAAGAAAAGTGCTCAAAATTAGCTCAGATTTCTTTTATGGAAGGTATTTGAATTGAAGAAAAACTAACTCAATCCACGTATAAAAGTCATATACGTAGAACGCTGAGTCTGAGTCCATCTTGAGAATTTACAAATTAAATGATTGATTGTAAAAATCGATTTAACTCAAAAAAAAACACCATTTGACCTCGCATCATTGTTGTTATTTCAATCTTTAACTTATCCCTAGATTGATACTTTCAAAAAATCTTGGCTCTTAACCCTCAACAACCCATTAGCTCCACTGCCTCGGTTTTATTGGTAAATAATCAAGGTAAGCAGTTCTCTACGAAATCGATCTTTTTTTTAATTTTAATTTTTGTATTCTTGATTCCGGCTGAAACTTTTTTGGTGCCTTCGTTATGCCCAAAGAAGCCTTTTTGCATCATTAGTTTGTCCATATAAATTTCTATACAAATTTGCCAGCTGTCCATACAAAAATGATATATGAAAATTCAAAAATCATTTGAAGGAATTTTTTGATCGATTAGGTGTCTTCGGCAAAGTTGTAGGTATGGATAAGGACTACACTGAAAAAATAATACACGGTAGAAAAAAATATGGTGATTTTTAATTTAACTTTTTCTCACTAAAACTCGATTTGCAAAAAACACTATTTTTAATTTTTTGATATTTTTTAGGGAACATAAAATGTCAACTTTTCATAAATTTCCAGGTTGTGCAAAAAATCTTTAACCGAGTTATACATTTTTGAATCAATACTGATTTTTTCAAAAAATCGAAATATTGGTCGCAAAATTTTTTCAACTTCATTTTTCGATGTAAAATTAAACTTGCAATCAAAAAGTACTTTAGTGAAATTTTCATAAAGTGCACCGTTTTCAAGTTATAGCCATTTTTATGCAACTTTTTTGAAAAAAGTCGCAGTTATGTTTGAAAAGCTGAAAAACAGCAGGAAAATTGATGTTTTCTAAGTCTCACCCAAACAACCCACTATTTTCTAACGTCGATATCTCAGCAACTAATGGTCCGATTTACAATGTTAAAATATGAAACATTCGTGAAATTTTCCAATCTATTTGAAGACAATATTTTCATTTTTTTTAATCAAGACTAACATTTCAAAAGTGCGTAGTATTTAATGTTTGGTAGTGTTTTTTTGCAAATCAAGTTTCAGTAACAAAAAGTTAAATTAAAAATCACCAAATTTTTTTCACCGTGTATAATTTTTTTTCAGTGTTGTCCTGATCCGTGCCTACAATTTTGCCGAAGACATCAAATCGATCAAAAAATTCCTTCAAAAGATACAGATTTTTGAATTATCATCATCAATGTGTACATCATTTTTGTATGGACGGCTGCAAAATTAGTAAGGAAAATTATATGAACAATTATATGCAAAATGGCTTCTTTGGGCTTACCGAAAGCACCAACAAAGTTTCAGCCTGATTAAAAAATACAAAATAAAAACGAATGACCGAAATCTAAGAGAATTGCTCATTATTTTTGAAGTTTTTATGCTTACAAAAATGTATTCCTTCAAGCAATAATTGAAATAATACTTTTACCATAATGTCCATTAGCCTGGGTCAAAAAAATTGAAATTGCTCAAATCAAAAAGTATATGAGATTGCCCGAAAGATTACTCAAAATGGGGCCTACAGCCCAAATTTCAGCCCATTTGGTTGAAAATTGGCTTGCCTTGAGTAGGAACAAGTTTAAATGGGAATTAACCCGTAAAACTTGAGCAATTGGGTACATTGCTCTGTACAAGTCTATCGTTGAAATTTAACGACTTTTGCATACCATGGGGTCCAAGGGGATGGTCTGGGAAACAATTCCTCTGAAGGGTGCAAGATGATCCGAGGCCTCTAATCTTGCCTAGAAGCAGATTCATTCCGGCGTCACCGAAATTCTCATGGTCCCAGCAAAATGTACAGGGATAGATCAAAGCACGCTAAGAAGGCTGCCTCGATCAGAGGACGCCACATGTCAATCAGCCACCACGTGGCAGGAGGGTTTCTCCGATTTTGGCTTTAAAAGTGGTTCTGTCAATGTTATAACATTTTATTTAGTCAGATATTTGTGCAAAAACACTTTATAATCATCAAATATCATTTTATACTCCAATTTCCATATACCCTCCTGCCACGTGGTGGCTGATTGACATGTAGCGTCCTCTCATCGAGGCAGCCTTCTTAGCGTGCTTTGATTTATCCCTGTACATTTTGCTGGGACCATGAGAATTTCGGCGACGCCGGAATGAATCTGCTTCTAGGCAAGATTAGAGGCCTCGGATCATCTTGCACCCTTCAGAGGAATTGTTTCCCAGACCATCCCCTTGGACCCCATGGTATGCAAAAGTCGTTAAATTTCAACGATAGACTTGTACAGAGCAATGTACCCAATTGCTCAAGTTTTACGGGTTAATTCCCATTTAAACTTGTTCCTACTCAAGGCAAGCCAATTTTCAACCAAATGGGCTGAAATTTGGGCTGTAGGCCCCATTTTGAGTACTCTTTCGGGCAATCTCATATACTTTTTGATTTGAGCAATTTAAATTTTTTTGACCCGGGCTAATGTCCATTCCACTCAAAATGTTTTAAAATTTGAAGAAATTTGTGAACCCTGTCTCACTTAACCATCTACTGTCCAAATTTTTTTTTCGAAAATTTTTATTTTTCCCTTATTCAGGAGGTCATTTTGAGAAACTTTTGTTCGACGAAAAATTTTACTTCTCTTGTTTTATGTTTTTTTTTGTTTTATTTCTAGTATTTTGGTTTGCATTTATCTTGTTTGGATTATGTTTATTTTTGCTAGTATTAGGCCTAGTCTACCATCTCTTATCATTACATTGTGCTTATCTATTTTTTTCATGTTTTTACAGTCACTTTTTCAATTTTTTGCTTGTTTTCAACATTTTCTGCTATAGAATGGCAGAATCATCATTTAAATTGTAAAATATGCGTAGAGACATAGTCTGGGACACTACAAAAATAACTGCATACTTCTTTTGACTGAAAATATAGGAAATGTTAGTAAAAACGCAGCCAAAATTGACCCCTAAAAAATGACATTTTTAAATACATTTGCAATGTTACATAAAACAAGTTAAACTTCCAACCCTAAAATTTTCTAAAATTTTAAGAGATCTTCTTATTTTTGGCGATTTTTTAGATCGAAGCCCGTCTAAAGGCGGGGTTAGGTTGTAGAGGGTTAAGGGTACACAGGTCTTCTCATTCCAATTTGTTTGATCTTACGGAGCAAATCCAAACTTTTTGGTAATATTACCTTAGGCGATTAGGGTTCTTGCCAGTTTACCTGTTGGTGTTTCCGGAACTTTTTTCTGAAGATTTTAACAAAAATCTATGTATATATGTAATAATAATTCTGCATCCTCTCCTGCAACAATCCAGCGCATCTGGCTCAGCCAAAATTTCCACCAACCGTCACGACCATAAACCGTTTTCCAATTTGACAAATTGCCTCCATAGCCAAGAACTTTTCACCAGCACGGGGTAACTACTCGAAGCAAACTTTTCCAACAGTAGCAGCAGCAGTCGGTGGCAGGTTCTGTGTACTAAGTAGCACCAGTGTTGCAGTCCTTGGAAGAGCAAATTTGTCGTCGTCGTCGCCACCACGTCGTAATATCACACTCCATCCTACAGCGTTGCCCACGTCATCGTTTTGTGGCGAAGAAAACCGCGACGCTCTTAATTACAATTTGTCAAGTGGGGCAAGGTCCTTAACTAATCATTCGTACAGTTAAGTGGGTTCTAGTCAGTTGCAAAAATTTTGTCCAACTCCGTCACATTTATGGCAATTAATTTCTTTGAAAACATTCCAGTCTGACCTCCCCCTCCCACACCAGAAACATGGCAATTTATGTTCATCTCGTGAGTGACATGTTGCTTTTACGAGCCAAGACTCGACGCAGATGACTTGAGTGCGGTTCCTAACGAGCTTTACATGCACACTGTGCGGTCTAGTCGTGGGTAGACTTGCTGGAGGATGGTTTTGACCAAGTTCTAGGTCGTTAACAGATGCGATCTTCGGAAGTATTAAAAATTTGGCATTTCAGCCAAATTGGACTGTGCATAATTTACGTTTAAAAAGTGATGTCCTGCTAGAATTATTAAACTTGCGCGATCAGCAATCAATGACTAGTAAATGCCCAACTAGAGCTAGCGTAGCTATGCTATTAGGCGACCCGCAATTAAACCAGAAACAGGTATTTTTGTCCATGAACTTGACTTGCCCCAGCGCCAACGGTCGATGGTCACGGCGCCAGCTGCCAGCGCAGTGCGAAGATCGAAATTATTCGCCGCAAAGTATGCGGCACGCACAACTTAGCACTTTGAGCGGTCACGAGTAAGGTAGGTGGACCAAAAGTTGGAATAGTCTGTAAACTAACATTTCGAGGATTTTTTCTGATCAATTTATCAATTTATCAATTTATCAATTTATCAATTTATCAATTTATCAATTTATCAATTTATCAATTTATCAATTTATCAATTTATCAATTTATCAATTTATCAATTTATCAATTTATCAATTTATCAATATATCAATTTATCAATTTATCAATTTATCAATTTATCAATTTATCAATTTATCAATTTATCAATTTATCAATTTTTCGGAAAAATATCTATTATTTATGAAGTTAATTAATTAATTTTCTATTTATCACTGTTATATTATAATATTATAAAAATAATCGTTGAGTTAATTAGAATTTACAGTTGGTTGATTAGGATTATCGCTAATCAATTAGTGTATTCCTACCCTTCAAATTTTATCTTGGGCTGACGGACAAACGTCAACAAATCAAAACAAACCAGAAACATCCTTCGTGGTTGCGGCCGTAAAGCAAACGTTTGGGAACTTAATTGGCCAACCTGGTTCTGGAACCGAGAACAGCACCCCTAGGACCCCCAGAGCTGATTGGAGATTGACGTTGGTATCGGCGGGTAACGGAACCAGACACGTTTCACGGCAACTGGAACGAGGAGGAGGCGGCGGAGCAATTTGCCCAGACGTCGGAGGACGAGCTGGAAAAACGTGTCATAAAAACGATGTTGCCGGCACAGATTCCGTGAGCAGCGGTGGATCGTCGTCGGTGATTGGTGCGTTCAAGGGATTCGCCGGGGTGACGTCGACACCGGCGGTGGATCCTACCGAAGTAGGAGCCAGTCCATTTTCGCTTCTCAGTGGAATCGCAAAATCTACGAATGGGACGGCGGCCACAACGTCCGCGCTGGAAACCAGCATCTTTGCTACGACTGACCCGAGCAAGGTCTTTTCCGGGGTTGGAAGCTCGCCGAAGGAGGACACAGCAGGCTCCGCTGGCAAGGACACCGGAGATGAGAGTAAAAAAATTATCTGGATGCAATCGAGAAAAGTAGCAGCAAGGTGGACACAAAGGAGTCAACGACCGCAAAGCCGGGATTCACGTTTGGAAGAGTCACGCCAGCGACGACTACAAACACGGCCGCAGCACTGTCTCCATTCAGCGTCGGATTTGGCTCGACAAGTTCTACGCCCAGAACGGACTTCATCTTCGCCAACGTGGCCAAACCCACCGAGGACAGTTCACGCCGGTCAAGGAAAAGGACAGCATCTTTTCAAGCGGTTCAAACTGTTCGTCAAAGCTGACGGCAACTACTCGGACCGTGACATCGGAACTCTGCACATCAAAAAGGTGGACGGAAAGGTACCGGTCTTGGTGCGGGCCGACACCAGCATCGGCCAGATTCTGCTCAACATCATTCTGAACGAGGCGGTACGGTGCAGGGGATGGGCAAGAACAACGTCATAATGGTGTGCTTTCCGACGCCGGAGACGAAGCCACCATCGGTGCTGCTGCCGGTCAAGGCCGACGATTTGTATTAAACGCTGAACAAGTACAAGCCCAAATAAGTGGTCGGGTCATGGAAAATTGGTTAATGTTTCATTAAATAGGTAATAAATTACTCAATAGTTGAAATAAAAAAAAAAAAAAAAACAGGAAAATGTTCTCCTGTAAAAAGCGTTTTTCGGACGTGGTCATGTCGCTGTGTCATGTGATCCCACGTTCACTTCCACGACGGTCATCACCACCGCAGAACCTAACCTTCACCGAAAAGTCCCGGGCGCATGCTCCGGGACACCATCAGCGAGACAGATCGAGCGCGACCCAGCGGATGATTAAAGATCTCGAGGCAGTGATGGAACGCCGGATGGAGTATACGGACGGCCAGCATCCAAGGCGAGGGCAAAAAGTTGATTGTCACCGGAACAGAATCGCAGCAGTAGAACTTGAAACTCGCAGTTGGGGATGATGAGAACGAGAAGACGTGTTTAAGAAGCGTTTGAGTGAGAGTGGCATGACGCCGGACGAACCGACATCGGTGGCTTGGCCAAACAAAAGTTGCAGCAACTGGTTTAAAAACCGGTGAGTAATGGCTTTGACGATCCCCGATGTCGAAAAAGGCGTCCACTTCGGAGCCAGAGTCCTTATTGCCCCGTCAAATGGGCTCTTCTTGAACGGAATCGACGTAACACCTTATAATGTGGCCCTCTTAAACCTTGCGGTTTCGTCAACGGATCCACAGGCGTGTATCGTTCTTTTTGCGACAAGACTCCGCCTCCCGGGTCTCCTAAGTGTGAAGGTATGGGCACGGGGAGAGGGCACCGAATACCTATATTTACACTTAGAATTTTTTGCGTCCGCCCCGGGATTCGAACCGGCAACCTCTGGATTGTGAGTCCAGTGCGCGGTCCGATTGATCCACACAGGCAGACAACTTCTTCTTCTTGAACTGGACGGTAAAACAGAGACACGCGGGAGTTTGGCCGCGGTAGTAGTTGTTGCATCATTCCGCGCTCCTCCTACTCTCGTTTGGCCAAAATCTTTATAACTTTCGCCGACCGCTTCTTGTCCTTGGCCTCCTTCTTGTGCAGCACCAACTTGGCCGGGTTTAGTAGACCTTCGTGCCGAAATCCATACTCCGGCTGTGCCCGGAACAGATTATTTCGATAATTCAATGCTTTTTCTGTGGTTCAGATCGAAGAAAGAGACATTTTTAAGCTGTCAAAATGACTTTTCTCAACGACAAGATAACTTGATATGAGATGGGAATGGAATATCAAATCAGCGCTAATCAATTAGCCAGTTGACGAAAAATCAGCGCTAATCAATTAGTGTAAAGATGATCGATTAACTGTGTCCTGCCCCTCGTTTAAAAAATACTAAAATTGCAGAAAAACGCCAAAGGCAAGAAGACAATTGTAACTTTACCGTACATATCAACCAGAGCTTGAACAACCCTGATATTACATTTTGGTACCTTTGAAATAACAGAAACAAATGTTATATTTTTTGGGTCAGGTAGTACCTCCCAAAGGATTTACAACACAATTTGACAATTTAAAAAAAAATGATAAAAAAAACTAAATACAGATAAACGCAAGGGATATGAGTCATTCTCCACTATATCCCCTTAGTAAATTTCACTTTAAGTTTGATGGTTTTAGGTGGAGTAAATAATACACGACTACTATTACAAAATCTGCTGAAGAATTTCTTTTTGATCAGCGTAATAAGTTATTTAAAAACGGGCTACAAATTCGTGATCACACAAAGAAATCAACCCATGACTGAACTGAAAATTTCATACACTCAAATGTCTCGATTTCTTCGCTGTAAGACCAGGATGGTTGCTTTCAGTCAACGTCGGTAATGCCATTCCGGGGCATTTTTGTTTACGGCAATTCACCCAACCTCCGGCTCTTCCAGCCGGAAGCAATAACGTTCATAAGCTATTGAGCAAATTATCACTGCTGGAGCACGAAAATTGCATACTAATTTGGGCTATGCCAGCCGTCGTCGCCATCGTCTTCATCGTCGCTTGGAAAAGTAGCATCCACATCTTTCCAGATGGCAGCACTGCACCGTAAGTGTGGTGCCAGTGTGGGCCTAAATGTATGCAACACGATCCCTACCTTCACTCGGTTCGTTCATTATATCAGTGTAAAGTGCAAATTCATGCGATTATTCGAAGAGAGGATGAGAATGCCAGCTGTCTCTCGGCTGCCAACAAAATGATTTTGCCCCTTTTCCATTGTGACTTTAAGAGTCCTTGGCCGATTGGGCTACTCTCTTGATGGCTGGCATCGTGGCATCAAAGCAGGCGAAATTGCCTGGAGTGCTGCATTCAAATGATGAGTGTCCGTACGGGGACACATCTCTGACCTCATCAATTACAGCGCACGTAACTGCTGTATCTTGTGTGCAATAAATGTAAAATATACCCGACAGGGACAAACATTCGTTGTAATACATTAGTAATTTCTCTATGCAAATGAAACGGATGGCGAAGCAAATGTGAAAATCGGGAAAAGTTGATGAAAATTGCCTTCATCCGTAAGCAATTTGTTCTAAGAATTTATTCATAATATATTTTCCAATCAATACAGCTTCCAAATCGTATAACTGATATTGGGTTGATTTGTAACATTATTTGTAAGTTCATTCTATCTTGAAAGTGAATGGGCTCAATTGAGTTAAGCAGATTTGCGGAGTCGGATAACTTTTCAGCAGACGTGCATCGGCACTCAATAGCACTTCACCACATTTTGAGATGATTGCCTTCGTAAACCGGCAAAGTGAATCTTTGTTCACTGTGTATCAAAACAAGCTTTAGTCCGATGCTTTTAATAATCGTTGTTCACTATGCAATTTGGATTAGCAAAAAATTATATCAAGTGCTAAATGTGCTATTTAGCACTCAAATAGCACTTCATCACTAAAACTAGCGAATAAGTGAAGATAAAGGGTTCGGTCGCTCAGAACCTCATAGTGCAAGAAAAAAAAACATACTTTAGGCACAAAACAAATTGATATGGTGCCTTTTCCAAGCCATGGCCTTAAAAAACTGTCAAGTGCTATTGAGTGCCGATGCACGTCTGCTTTTCAGTGGGGTGGGGCAAAAAAATAAAAAAGCATAACAATTTAACAATTTAATTTTTATTTTTCCCGTGTTTAGGAGGTCATTTTGAGCAACTTTTGTTCTACGAAAAACTTGACTTCTCTTGCTTTTTTGTTTTTCTTGTTTCATTTTTAGTATTTTAAATTGCATTTATCTTGTTTATTTTATGTTTGTTTTTGGTAGTATTTAGCCTACTCTTCTACCTCCTATCATTACATTTTGCCTATCTAATTTTTTCATGTTTTAACAGTAACTTTTTAAAAATTTTGCATGTTTTTCACATTTTCTGCTATAAAATGGCACCATTATCATTTAAGTTGTAAATAAATGCATAGAGACATAGTCTGGGGTACTAGAAAAATTACTGAATACTTCATTTTACTTAAAATATAAGAAATATTAGTAAAAAACACTGCCAAAGTTGACCTCTAAAAAAATGTCATTTTTTAAAACATTGGCAAAGTCACATAAAACAAGTAACAAAACAAGGTTGACATAAACTTTGAAAAATATTTACAACGGCCTAATAAACATCGAAAATTTTCATAAAGTCGAAAGATTTTTAAATCAACCTAAACATGCTAAAATATCATTTTTTTTTTATTTAATTCAAATTATTTAGTTTTTTTTAGTCCTGCTTTTGCCTTTCTCACCCATTACTGTTTTAAACAATAATGAGAATTAATTTACTGACATAAAATGTTGCATAACCATAGATTGGGCCGTACGGCGCTGTGTACTGCTGATTGGTTTTTAGCCCTTTTTTTTGGCAAAGTCATACTAAAAACTAAAAAGGGACGAATCCAATTTTATTAGAAATGGAAACGCCTGATACTATTTGAATAAAGAGAATGAAGAATTTTTATTCCGAAAGTTTATGCTAATTAAAGGTTAAAGAAATGTAACATTTTGGAACACGACTTTTTTTTATTATTTATTATAGAGTTTTTCAGCGGGAGGCTGGTTCAACTCTTAGCGAAACATGACATATAATAAGGCTTATTAACAAATTAATAAATAAATTCTTTGGAAATAACAAACCATTGTTTCAACAATTACATGGAAAAAGTTTTTTTAAATGCATTTTACACTAGTACCGTAACCTGGGGTGAATCGGGACTACAGTCTGAATAGGGACAGCAGTTTTTAGAGCACTTAAAGCTTTTAAATTTGGAAATGGATGTACACATTTTGTTGGCCTGAGTCTGTTCTAACCGATACCATCCAGAAAAATCAAAATATTGTGCTCCAACATGGTTAAAACTGCTGTCGCAATTCACCCCATGTGTCCCGATTGACCCTAGTTTACGGTACAGTTGATTTGCAATCATTTGAAGTGACAAAAACAGAAATGTTAGCAAAATAAACTTTCTGCGATAATAAACATCTAAAATCTTCATAAATGAGCAGTTCTCTAGGATTTCGGTCATTCGATTTTTTTTAATTTTTTAATCCGACTGAAACTTGTTTGATGATTTTTTTGTTTAACTTTTTATCACAAAAACTTGATTTACAAAAAAAACACTATTTTTATTTTTTTTATTTTTCGATATGTTTTAGAGGAAATAAAATGCCAACTTTTCAGAAATTTCCAGGTTGTGCAAAAATCTTGAAAATTTTGAAAATATTGTTTTCGAAAAGATCGGAAAATTTCACAAATGTTTCATATTTTAACATTGAAAATCGGAGTGGGAAGGGCAAAAAGTTTAAATACACGGCACATTTTTAATTGGGAGAACACTACAGCCATCCCTCATTTTCCGAACAGTTTACAGATCGGCCAATGTTCCAAAAATCATAGAAAATCGATAATTGAACTTAATGATTCGCTTTTACCTTCATTTGAAAGCTTCTCTTGCGATCTTTCCAATGCTGTATCGAACATCTGCAAATTTTAGCTTTTATATGAAGTTTTTGGAGAATTTCTTTGACCCTTGAAATCTACAAATTCGGAACACTTTTTTCTTACGAATGTAAACAAACTTTGATTCTCTCCAGGAGTACATATTTTCTACAAAATAATGACTTCACACACTGGAAACAATGAAACTAAAGCTTAATAATGTTTTATAAATGGTCTGATAACTTTTTTTTGTGAAAATATCTGTTAAATTCAGGTGTTCCACAATTGTGGGAGGCACAATAACATCCCACAATTATGGAACAGGCAATTTGGAGGCAGTGTTTTGCAGCTCCGAAAAAAACAGTCTCGAAATGCAGTTTTTTATTCAAAAAGAACTCCTTTTGCTAGTGAAATAGCAAGAGAATGTCCAAATAAAGGTCCTAAAAATAGAAGGGTCGCCAAAAAAGATTCATTTGGCATGCTATTGACAAATTATCACAAGAATGCTCCGAATATGTGGGATGACTGTATCTTAATCAAAAGTTTTATGGTGACCTATTGAATCACCCCCTTAGTTTTCGAAATCATTTTCAGGATTTGAGGTATCCATGATGGACTGAACTACAAACTGCATACCGCTTCGGACTGTTCTATTACACAACAATACCGGCATGCAACAACCAGCTGCAACATTTCAGTTTTTCATCTATTTATTTATCTTTTGTTGTCCAACTTACCGATCCAGTGATACCGCTATCAGGCTGTAGACCGAAGCCGCCACGGAAACGCCCTGGATGTAGGGAACCGTTTTGCACATCAGCCAGCCCAGCATCCACGCTGCAAAATAAATCAGAAGACGGTGGAAAAAAAATGTTGTTAGAGAAAATGGAAAAGCCAAGATTGAGATTGTCGGAAGATTTAGTGCAACGGATGCTGAAGTTTTTTGTTGTTGTTGTTGTTGTTTTGAGTATGTTGAGAGGAGAAAAACTGCACAAATATTTCACCAGGGCTATCTAATTCAATTTAGCACAAACGGATAAGGCCGCCTAGGACGAGCGGTTGTTTGAAAATGCATTATTCGTGCAGATAAATCACCACTTGAACGTTTGACGAAAGGATTGATTTGCGAGAAGATTTGTTGAAGGAGGATATAATGATGCGATTTAACATGTTAGGCGTTGGCAACAATTTTCAACAATCCTCTAAAAACGGCAACATTAATATTTCACTTTTAAAGTTGTGAAATTCATTTGCATAAATTGAAACGTCACTGCCTATGGTAAACCTGAGCATCATCTAACATGACGAGCCAACATATTCCCACAGAGCAAGTACTAAATCATGTACGAAACGACTTGACACTCTCAAACGAGCAATTACCGTCTCCAGGGAGTATGTGCCACATGTGTCGGTCCAGAGATATTTAATAACAAATCATCGAGCAAATTTCTCATTCTAAATTTATGATACACCGTTCCTCCGGTAATTGCAACTAGATAGTCCCGAGAGAGATTACTCCAGCCAGCCCGAGGAGATTGTCCGGTTCGCCATTAATTAATCAATTAGAACTGGGTACTAAGTGATAAATCAAGGATGTGAAGATAATTGCAATTACGATTATCGTCGTCATCATCGTCAACAACAACGACAGTCTGTGCGCGGCCGTGGTTGGGTCCCACGTGGGTTCTGATCGGTTCACTAAACATGACGGCACCGCTCTGTAATCAGCACCGTTCACACGTTCCAGGACCAGGACCGGATCGGTGGGCACACACGGAGCTGTGCCTACTCGTGCCATCCCTAACGTCATTCTGATGCGATGCACTGGTCCCTGGTGGTGATGCACTTTGTTCTGACTTCCAACGTAACCTATTAGTGAGTGCTGCAGGTTGGTCCAACTTGCGGGTTTACGGTTATCACAATCAAATGCCGTATACATTGTTGCCAGCGATTTTCTGCACTTTTGGTGCAATTAAAAACATATCTGCCAACAATGCCAGGCGATTCGAGGAAGTAGATCAACAAAAACAAAACGTGCCGTATGAGATTTGACAGCGCGCATTTGCTGAAAGTGCGGCGCGTCGTTCCGAGGCTGGTTTGACGCGTGTCTTTTTAGGGAGTACGCGCAATAAATTAAGGATCGAACAGACCTGTCCGTCCGTCATAGTCTGACTGACATCGACCGTTGAACAAAGGAAACTATGTAGGTTGTCAGATTTTCATTTCAAAATGGCCATGCATTCAATATTACGCCCTTTTGAAATGTTAGCCTTGATTTAAAAAATAAAATAAAATATTGTTTTCGAAAAGATCAGAAAATTTCACGAATGTTTCATATTTTAACATTCTAACTCGAACCATCTCACTCCGTGTACGCACGAGAGCAAGCAGTAGTCAAGTGCTCAGTGTTCCATCGTTTTTTCGATTTTTTTGCCGTAGTTTACCGTGATTAGCCGCGAGTTTGCTCGTGCAGCATGCCAAAGGCCGGCCGTGGCCGTGGCAGTTCGAGTGCGGCCTCGAAAAACCCGCGAAGTTCGTCCACCGGCCGTGTGCAAAAAGGTAAACAAACCAATGCCGTGTCGACCGCCATCGCGCAGGGGAGCGTCAGCGCAGATGGAATCGACAAAAAGTTACTACAACCCGGATATGTTCCGAGATCACCAGTGCGAACCCGTTCAGGTACTTCCGGTGCCACGACCAGTGGCACATCAACATCCGCCAACGTCCCCATCAGGAACGAGTTCCAGATGCTGAGAGACGATGAAGAAAACAACAACAACACCGACGGTAGCAGCACTACCGACGACGACGACGACAATGGACGTGCACGCAAAAAAGTGTCGACGTCAAAAAAGAGCAATTCTCCAACGGAACAAAGACCACCTCCAATTTTTGTTTTGGACACGTTGGCGGACGATGTTGACGAGTTGCTGGAAGGCTTCGGATATTGTCAGAAAATCGGTAAGTTGGCAGTGCAAGTGATCACACTGAACAGAAAATATTTCGACCTGGTGCTTGAAGAACTGAAACGTAGCAACTTCAACTTCTACACATTCAACCCCGAGAAGCCCCCTGTTAAGGTCGTCTTGCAGGGTTACCAAGACCGTCCGATCGCCGACCCGAAGCGACACCTCTCGAACGCCGGAATAAAACCGCGGGAGATAAAAGTACTCTCGCGGAAGACAACAGTCACAGGTACACACACCCTGTACCTGTTGTACTTCAACCGCGGCACCGTCAAGATCCAAGATCTGCGACGGACTAACACATTGGACGGTTTTTGGGTAAACTGGCGGTTTTACACCAAGAACCCGACGGACGTAGCGCAATGCCACCGTTGCCAGAAATTCGGCCACGGCTCGCGGAACTGCAACCTCCGGCCCCGCTGCGTGAAGTGCGGTGAGTCACACCTCTCGGAGTCGTGCGCGCTGCCACGAAAGGCGGACTTGGGGGAAAACGCAGAACAAACTAAGCCGCGCGTAAAGTGCGCGAACTGTGACGGCAACCATACCGGCAATTACCGCGGATGCGTCGCGCGCAAGGCCTACCTTGAGGAGCAGGAAAAGAGAAAGAAGAAAGCAGCAGCGTCCCACTCGCCTCAGCGGAGTACGAGCGCAGCCGTTCCTGCAGTTGGGCAGCGTACGGTTCCAGCGGACAACCCAGCGATCCCTCCTGAATGTAGGCGTTCGTTTGCCAGCGTGTTCGCTGCCGGTAGCGGCGATGCGGCCCAGCAAGGAGTCACCGGGGAAGATCTGTTCACCCTGCCGGAGTTCTTTGCTCTCGCGGGGGAGATGATGACACGGTTTCGGAGCTGCCGTAACAAGGCGGAGCAATTTCTGGCCCTCGGGGAGCTGATGACCAAGCACATCTATAATTGATTATTTTTGACTGTGATATAGTTTTAAGCTTTCTCTTTTTCTATCTTTTTCCCATTGCACTTTCCGTGAGTTTTTTGAAAACTTTTTCTTACTCTTGTCTATTCCATAGTTATAAGTAATAATTTTTCGATTGAATAACGATAAAACACTGCTGAAAGGAACACCAAAACTCTGTTATTTACCTAAATGAACTCATTATAACTTGATTATTCACAAATAAAACCGAATTGAATTAAATCGAACCATTAGTTGTTGAGATATCGACATTAGAAAATAGTGGGTTGTTTAGGTGAGTCTTAGAAAACATAAATTTTCTTGTTTTTAAATCGTTGCATGGCAATTTCTCAGCAACTAAAGGCCGTATATATCAACAAAGTTCATAAAAGCAAAATATAAAGAGAATTTTCATTTTTTTTTTTTCAAAAGACGAATAGACAAAACGTCGAAAGACATTTTCTGTAATTCCTTATTTCTATTGAGCTTTTTTCCATTCTTTGAATACATTTTTTTTCTTGACTGCTGTTTATTAGAGACTAGAGTAGCACCAGTGGAAATTGTTGAGCAATCGGAGCCGGTTTGAAAAATTTCAAGAACAAAATGACGTTTTGCCTTCCTTTCCTTAAATAAATTCTATACGAAAGACCATTCCAACGAATCCAAATGAGTGAAAATATGACGACACTATCAAAAGTTATGAGTAAATATAAGAATTTAAATTTAGTGAACATTAGTACCTTCATGTCAACTGGGGCGAATCGTCTGAATAGGCCATGCAGTTTGAGAGCACTTAAAACATGAAACTTTGAAAATGTAGCAATTTTTTTGATGTTCTGTATCTGTTCTATCCGAAACAAGGCTAAAACAGCTGTCTCCCATGTGTACCAATTCTGTGGTATAGTGGGAGGCACCAACCACCTTAAGGTGGATGAAGCCATGGTTTTGTCTCTCAAATCGGTATTTTTATTTAAAAAAGGGAAAATTCAAAAATAATTTGAGTGATAATTTTCAAGCTCCTAAAGAAACTTGGAGTTTTTTTTAAAGATCCAACAAACCAAATTTCCAGTTTTTGTTTTTTGGGTGTTTTTGAAACCGCCTTTAGTCAGGGGTATTAAAAAACACCCAAAAAGCAAAAACTAAAAATTTGGTTTATTGGACCTTTTCAAAAAACAAAACTCCAGAAACCTACTTTGTTACATTTGATCCAGTCTAACAGAAAGCTTACAGCCTTACCAACAAGCAGCAGGGCATCATCACAACGTTTAGTGTCTTCCGCCCGACACGTAGGAAACATTTTTCCACTTACCAACACGCCCGTCTGTACGGCCGATCCTTGCTCGGCTTGACAGTTGGCCTGTCGCGGCGTTCCTATAGTCCCGTCCTAACAGTATGACACATACGTACAGTATGTAAAAAAAGTATTTACACCCCTTGGGCACTATGCCCATTTTGTGATGAAACATGTAACAATTTAAAGTTTGACAGAAACCTAGTACTACGTTTTGTTCAGAAACTCATGCCGAACAGTTTGCTACAAGAAGCTCATGAAAAGATGTTTTCTATAAAAAGTTATATAACAATAACTATTACAAAAATAAAAAAGGTGCAAAAAAAAGTTTGTACACCTTTCGAAAAATTAACATAAATAATGTTATTTGTTCACAAATCACCATAAATCCAGTCTCCCAACTCCAAATAGGCATCCTTAACTGATTAAAAAAATAATTTGGATTAAATATAAAGTTTACTAACTACTTAGTATAAAAGTTTATATAACTCTGGAAATTCTATATAAAACTTATCTAAACTTAATTTTGCAAACTTTCAATTTAACTAAATGTCAATATATTACCATAAAATTGCTATTAAAACTTTCTGGAGTGGGTATAACACCGCTTTTGGGGTCTTTGTATCGCTAGAATAGATTTTTCGTTGGAATTTCGTACCAACCCGGAATTACGTCGTCGGAAAATCCGCCGGCATCCGAACCGGTCCATAATTCACAAGTCAACCTATGAAGCATCGGAAAGGGCATTAAATTTCTGATCTTTTGATACCCATACATCCAGGTTTTCTATAAAACCTACGTTTTGAAATACCTAGGTAAAAACGTTGTTATGGTTTCGTTTGAGCAACCTGCCAAAAATGTATGGAATTTCGTAATTTTTGTTCTCGTGGATCAAACTTACTTTTTGCCCAGGTATTTAAAAACGTGGGTTTTATAGAAAACCTGGATGTATGGGTATCAAAAGATCGGAAATCTTATGCCCTTTCCGATTCCACATAGGTTGACCTGTGAATCGTGGACCGGTTCGGATGCCGACGGATTTTCCGACGACGTAATTCCGGGTTGGTACAAAATTCCAACGAAAAATCTATTCTATCGATACAAAGACTCCCTAAACGGTGTTATTCCTACTCCAAAATGTTTATTTAGCAATTCTATGGTAATATTTTGACATTTAGTTAAATTGAATGTTTGCAAAATTAAGTTTAGATAAGTTTTATAAAGAATTTCCAGAGTTATATAAACTTTTATACTAAGTAGTTAGTAAACTTTATATTTAATCCAAATTATTTTTTTAATCAGTCAAAGAAGCCTATTTGGAGTTGGGAGACTGGATTTATGGTGATTTGTCAACAAATAACATTATTTATGTTAATTTTTCGAAAGGTGTACAAACTTTTTTTGCACCTTTTTTTATTTTTGTAATAGTTATTGTTATATAACTTTTTATAGAAAACATCTTTTCATGAGCTTCTTGTAGCAAACTGTTCGGCATGAGTTTCTGAACAAAACGTAGTACTAGGTTCCTGTCAAACTTTAAATTGTTACATGTTTCATCACAAAATGGGCATAGTGCCCAAGGGGTGTAAATACTTTTTTTACATACTGTACATCATTCCGGGCGGGTGGAGCGGAAACACTGCTCTGCGATATATTTATGATGTGTGTTTCGTTTCCATTGAGTGTGTTTAGATCAGTCGCGATGTGGGTGAAATAAATTTATTGAGCGGGAAATTGCAGGCTACACACGTTAATGGCTAAACGTTCAAAATGGAATTTCCTACGCCCGAATTGTTTGGTGCTTGATCTTAGAGCCTTTTATATGAAGTTTTAAAGATGCATTATATTGTTTAAAGAATAATTTCCAGTATCATCTTGGAAAGCAAGCTCTAAACAAAGATAATTTATCATTTCCCTTTCCTTGTATATCAATGGGAGGGAGCGCTTGCTTAACTACTAAACGTTATAAATAGTACCGAAATATCTAAAGGCATTGTACCTTGGGCTAAGAGTGAATTAACCGGTTATCATTTAATGATCATAGATCCCTAAAAATGAAAGATGGCAACGCAGCGCATGCTACTTGAAAAACAATTAAAAATATACGAAGTTTTGTAAATTAAGCCGATTTATTGCAAATACTGAAAAAAAAAATTTTTTTTGGTTGAATTTAAGATAACTCCGACTCCGACTCCAACTCCGGGTTATCAGTAATTTTCGGCTTCGACTCCGACTTCGACTCCAGCTAAAAAAAATAGCCGACTCCGACTCCAGCTGTTCGAGTTTTGATGACTCTGACTACGACTCCGACTCCGACTCCACAGCCCAGGTCAAAACACTTAAGAATAACAAGAAAAGTGAGCATTTCATATGGGTAATTCGCTACCAACTCACACGAAATCGGGAAAAGTTGCCCCGACCCCTCTTCGATTTGCGTGAAACTTTGTCCTAAGGGGTAACTTTTGTCCCTGATCACGAATCCGAGGTACGTTTTTTGATATCTCGTGACGGAGGGGCGGTACGACCCCTTCCATTTTTTAAACATGCGAAAAAAGAGGTGTTTTTCAATAGTTTGCAGCCTGAAACGGTGATGAGATAGAAATTTGGTGTCAAAGGGACTTTTATGTAAAACTAGACGCCCGATTTGATGGCGTACTCAGAATTCCGAAAAAAACGTATTTTTCATCGAAAAAAAAACACTAAAAAAGTTTAAAAAAATTCTCCCATTTTCCGTTATTCTACTGTAATTTTTTTGAACATGTCATTTTATGGGAAATTTAATGTACTTTTCGAATCTACTTTACCCAGAAGGGTCATTTTTCATTAAGAACAAAAATTTTCATTATAAAATTTCGTGCTTTTTTCTAACTTTGCAGGGTTATTTTTTAAAGTGTAACAATGTTCTACAAATTATTATTTGGTTTAACGGTATAATCGGTGATTGAAAAATTACTAATAAGAAGAAAGTTATGAAAATTATAGGTGGATAGGTGACTAGCGTCATAGAAGAAGAGTGAAAAGGACGGAAAACTAAGTCGGCGAAAGGGCCATATGAGAAGGCCAACATTTTCAGTTATACTCTCTCTGGGTCAATGTAGATTCGAAAAGTACATCAAGTAATGGAAAATGGGAGAATTTTTAAAACTTTTTTTGTGTTTTTTCGATGAAAAATATGTTTTTTGTAATTCTGAGTACGCCATAAAATCGGGCGTCTAATTTTACATAAAAGTCCCTTTGACACCAAATTTCTATATCATCACCGAGTCAGGCTGCAAATCATTGAAAAACACCTCTTTTTTCGCATGTTCAAAAATGGAAGGGGTTGTACCGCCCTTCCGTCACGAGATATCAAATCGGATTCGTGATCAGGGACAAAAGTTATCCCTTAGGACAAAGTTTCACGCAAATGGAAGAGGAGTCGGGGCAACTTTTTCCGATTTCGTGTGAGTTAGTAGCGAATTACCCATATGTTCCAGACAAACAACTCAAAGTTTGGAAGTCAGCTATGCATATGCCATATTTTAAAAGATTAGTTGTTTTTGAGTGTCGAAGAATCCCTTAAAAGTGATAGGAAGTCCAAAGTCCAGTCAAGGAGACAATTTGCTAAAAAAAAATATTTGGTCAATTTCACTTAAATTTGTCCCCTTAACTTTTTATTGTAACTCGATGGAATTGAAAAATCCTTAGCATCAGCTAAGCACACGCACACACACAAACACGTCACATGAACTTGACCTCGCGCATTGCCACCGCAACTTGAAGATTTTCCCGCGCTTTTCTCGCTGCTGCCGCTGCTACTACTTCTAGCTCTGGGGTGCGGTGAAAAGCTCCAAGAAAATGGATTGCGGTGCAGTTGAAGGGTGCTTTACGCTAGTTGAACAAGATTCTCACATGCAGTTGTACGTGTGTATGAATTGATGTGACTGTAGGTGTGTGTGTGTTTGTGTGCTTGTGTGTGGGATGAAAGATGCTTTCAGGCGATCCGGTTTTTTTTTCAATTTTCTTTTCATTTCAATCAATACAGTCGTAGCCGCCGCCGTGTGCTATAGTATTACGGCACGTGTACTTGTACTTGTTCCCAGCGAAAAAAAAAAAATAAAGCACGTGTATGTGTGTGAAGATGATAGACATTGATTTTTCATTTTCCCGCGATTTGTAAGAGGGTTCTTCTCTAGCGGTCGGTGGTTAAGATGAATGGTCCTGGTACTTGACATAGTTCCGTACATGCCATTCATAAAACCACAAAAGCTGGGTGTTCCAAACAAATTGACATATTGTGGTTCATGTATGTTTTATGCTCTAAATGTCAAAGGTTTCATCTCTTCACACTTGGTAAATTTTACGGAAATGTTAATGCCTTATTTTTTATTCGGTGATATTTGTTTGGTTTGTTCAATAATATTCTTCTAACCTCGCCAGCAGTCACCAACATTGTAAAATTTAATTGAATTTATTTTCTCCTATGATGTTATTTTGTTTTCCAGCCAACAATAGACTATTTCAATCGGTTCAAATCATCATCAATAATTAGGCTTAGTGATTTTTCACGCTCAAAAATAGAAAATTTCACGGGGACCTCAATTTCAAAACACCAAATTTCACGCAAATTTCACGGAACGTGAAAAATGTTAAAGTAACTCTGAAAAGCTTATGTTTAAATCACAAAACTACTTTTTAGCTTCATTAAATATTAATCTTCAATAAACTTAAAAAAATCCTCACTAAATTTTAACTTGGCACAAAAAAAATATCCTTATTTTCAAAAAAGTTTCCATCTGGTTAATGGATGGGCTCTTTTTATATTTTGAAACAAAATGTAAGCATGCGTATTATCTTCCCGGGGCGGACGCAAAAAATTCTAAGTGTAAATATAGGTATTTGGTGCCCTCTCCCCGTGCCCATACCTTCACACTTAGGAGACCCGGGAGGCGGAGTCTTGTCGCAAAAAGAACGATACACGCCTGTGGATCCGTTGACGAAACCGCAAGGTTTAAGAGGGCCACATTATAAGGTGTTACGTCGATTCCGTTTCCGTATTATCATTTGTTGAACTGCTTTTTTTTTAATATTTGACTTATAAAGCTAAAAAGTTTTCGCTGATTTGCTTCTGTTTTATCAGTTTACATTTTATTGAATTTCATATCAAAGCAAGATTCAACATTCTTGTCCAGCCAAAATGAGTAAAATAGTTTCAATTTTCCGCGACAATTAGTCGATTCAATATATTTTTTAAGGTTTTCATCTCCATTTTCAAAAGCTTAATTTAAAATCAATAGGCAAAAATTATATAATTGGTAACGAAATAGAAATTTTTATTCAAAATTAGAACAGAAAACGAAAAAGTTGCTATTTTAAACGTTCAAGAGAATCATCCACCCTAATAAATAATCAAATATCGTTGAAATTATTTAAACAGGACTCAGAATTTTTTTTTAAAGGTTCAAAGATAAAAAATACTCTTAATTTCATTTTGAATAAAACAAAGCTGAATTATTTCAAGTAAAAGAGTAGTATTTTAATAAATTTAGTTAGTTTCTAAAATACTGAAAAACCTGAACAATTCTTCAAATGGTTCGAATCAAGCTTTTTAATTGAAAACTAATAAAATTTACTTAAATAGTCTTTATTGTTGAAATATTTATTATGATGCTATTTGAAAAAAAAAAAATATTTGAGAAAATTGATAAATTTCAAGAGTTTTATACCGTCGGCGAACATAAATCGTCAAAATTCACTAACCCTATGTTAGTAATTGAACAAGGTTATTCACTCGCTTGATTCTACAGAAGTTCTTACGATTATTTTTATTCCTATTTGAGTTTGATACAATATTTTGAGAAAAATCTTTACATTTTCACGCAAACATGAAATTTCACGGGATTTCGCGGAAAAAGACAAATTTCGCGGATTTCACGCTGTCCGCGAAATCGTGAAATTTCACTAACCCTAGTCATAATTTACTTTTACACCCCATAATCAAACGTTTATGAAAAACTTTTCAAAGAAGCGTCCATAATTAAAGCCTTTATTATGGTAGACGTGTATGCCGTAGACACATCTTTCCCCCAAATATTAGCCTGATTGGTTGAAACTACGATTTGTGAGAAACATTATATCATTGTTCCCCGTGTCTCATTGATGACTATTCTTCCCTATTCAAGGTTTTTGAGCTTTTTAACATTGCAAAGAGTTGTTTCTTTTTCAATTCTCAGTGTGAATTTAGTTAGAACTTTTCATGCAAAACTACTTTCTTCTGCTTGTTTATTTTTTGCTGTGAAAAAATGAATTAGCATAGCATAGCATAGCATTGGTGTCTACCCGTAGTTGCTACTCTGTTATTGACCAGTACCTCCAAGAATTGCTCCGTGGACCACAGATGAAGAGTAGGAACCAATCATCACCACTTCGCAACTTTCAAATGCCCCTATCATGCTAGTCAATCACAGCGCCGGCCACGACCAGTGGTAAGACACGGGGAAGTGGATGGGAATTTTAGTCCGATACTTGAGTGATGAAGACCGCTAAATCGGCTGCGTCTTCGACAAAGTATCACGTGAGGTTTGAGGGTGTTAGTAAGACGGGTGTGAAGCCAGGATTCCCCGTGGTAAGTGATGTGGTCGGTCAATGTTATTTATAGTTCTTAATTCTTCGTATGTTCTTAGATTCATGTAGAAAGCTTTCCAATTCTGTTCACCAAGCTTTTTGTGGTGAATTCTGGTCGTGTTAAAAGTTCAATATTCGCCTAACGAGTATGCAACCGAGTAACTTCTTGAATTCAACTTTGTATCCAACATTGCATTGTCGTCCTGTTCTTAGGTTCTCAGATTCCAATCAAGTTTTTTTTGGATTCTTATAGCATTCTTAATCCTTCTAGTCAACTAAGCCTCGATGGTCTGGTGGTTAGCATTTTTGTCTGCTGACGACCCAAAGGACGGGGGATCAACCCCGCCGCGAGGTAATGATTTTTTCTCTCATACCCGGGCAGACGGTAATAACAAAATTAATAATATTTCAATAACAAATCCTGTTAAAATAACAAAAAGTGTTATTATTTTATCCTGAAGTTCAACTTCAAGAAGAAAAAATAATAACAGTTTCTGATAAAATAACAAAATTTGGTATGGGACCATCCATAAACCACGTGGACACTTTAGGGGGTAAGCGATTGTCCACGCTCCATACAAAAAAGATTTTTTTTGTATGGGCAATTGTCCACGAAGGGGGGGGGGGGTTGAGATTCCCAAAAAAGTGTCCACGTGGTTTATGGATAGTCCTTATTGAAGTGATATTATATTGAAAATGTTTAATAACACGCTAATAAGAGGAAATGTTATACATTTCAAAAACCCTCCTAATAACAAAATTTGTTATTCGTTTGGTATACTGACTTAGAAATAAAATTATCATAAATCGCACAAATGGAAAAGTTTCTAAGTGTCCATAACACAATCTGTTATTATTTTTTCTTTTGTTAAATATGTTTAGATCTTTGGGATAATTTTGTCTAATTTCGTTGGAGTCATTATTTTGGCCATGAAATGGGGTCCTTAAGCTAAAATTATTCTAAAAAGTTGAAATTTTGAAAGCTGGTTTTTTTAATTATTTGATATACCCCCTAAGGGATTTTTGGCTAGAACTATGAAATAATTTTGACCAATTTCATCGGGGTCATTTATTTCAACATGAAATGGGGTTTCAAGCTAAAATTAATCCGATAAAATTAACTTTTGAGAGTTCATTATTTTTTAATTTTGTTATATTCCCTAACGGAATTGATTTATTTATTGAGAATTTGTGAAGTGTGAATAACAAAAAGTGTTATTATTTTCACCAAGCCAGGAAGTCGGAACTGACGTTGAAGTTCGAGCTGGAGTGAGACCTCGGAGACTGCATCGAATTCAGCAAATTTTCAGCAACTTTTACATGGAGTCGGAATCTGTGAAGTCGGGTATTTTTGGAGAGCTGAAGTCGTCGTTGACGTCATATCTTGCATCCAGAGTCGGAGTTGTCTTCAAAGTATGGATTCAAAGTCGCTTGAAGGAACCCGACTCTGCAGCCCTGACTAGTACAGAGGAGTTATGGCAACTGCAGGTTAATTTGCAAATTACAAATAAACCAAAACAATAACTTTTTTTGTTATGGAGACATACCAGTTCAATAACATTTTTTGTTATTATGCTGCTCCACCTCTCCGCACAAAATAACAAATCTTGTTATTCCTTCATGATTTCTTCTGTGTTATTGGTTTGTTATTGCGATAACAACATAATAACAATTTAAGTTATTCTTCGAACAAATCTTTGTTATTGATATTTGTCATTTTAACAACTAATCAGATCATCCCAATAACATATTTCGATCTTCTCACAATATCAAAAACTGACCTTCCCAAGTTATTTCCGTCTGCTCGGGTAGTCATGTGTTCAGAATTCCTTCTTTCCATAATTTCTCGATAGGAGCAGATGGGAATCGAACCCAGAACCTTCCGCTTACAAAGCGAAAACTGAAATTCACAGTTCACTATCAAAAACTGAATTTCACAGAAATTGATGGCATATCATGCTGTTAGAAGCCGTTGAAGAACCCTTTGATTATTCTGTCATCGTGTTAGCTCATTTCATTTGTCATTTTCGGGTCTCGATGCACTGCCAATATGGATTCATTAGAAGTCCACTCAAAGTACACTCAACCCCCGGTGGTTGGGCACTTTTTCGTTTGACACATTTTTAGTTTGTACCCCGTTGGTTGGTCAAAGTCGAACTAAAAAGTGACGAACTGTCACTTTTTACACGGCGCTCACGACACTATCAAATCAAACGTTTGGTAGTGTGTGTGAACTCCGTGTAAAAAGGGTGTCAAACTAAAAAGTGACCCCGTTCGTTTGACAACAGTTGGTGTCAAACCATCGGGGTTTGAGTGTAGATCGAACTTTATCCCCCTAATTGAAACCTATCCCGTCATGTCCCCGAGTTAATCAGCCCGCAAAATAGACTCACTGATGTGACACTGCAAGAGCCATTGCACCACTTACGGTGGCCATTTTCTGGCAAGAGTGCAGTCGGTGACGTAACAACCGGTGGCATTTCGGTTTATGCCACGTGGCCACGTGTAACCGCCCTTTCACCTTTCCCCGTCGTATGGATTTATTTTTGGAAAAATGATCGGATTAAGATAGCTAATAGTCATGGGAAAATGGCACTTGTGTGGTGGGGCAGCTGCCCCTTTACCAGAAGACAGCAGTGCATTCCGGAGCTGGTCCTTTTTATAGAATGTTGGACATTTTACGAAGAGTCCCCTCTACACACAGATCTATACGTGCAATATCTATGTCACCGACCGTTGGACCGGTTGGACGACACGGCTCAGAATAACTTTGTGACCTGCAATGCTGCCGCCTGGCCCGGTCCAGCTCGGACTGACGGAAGGGAGGGCCATCCGGGAGGAAGTAAATGCCATTTGTGGACGATGGAAAATCATGGGATGAAATCGATTATATTGACTTTGTAATATGTGTAGCGCTAGCGTGTCCCAAAAAAACACGAAGTCGAGGAATTCAATGTGCTCAGTTCTCAAATGATAGAAAATCATGTTAGAAACAACTCTCTCATACATGAAAACTTTCGGAAAAATCGTTTACCACGTTCCCTGGCCATTTTTTTGAAAAAAGTCAGTTTTTTCGACAATTTCACAAAATCTGCTTAGAAAAAATGGAAAATTTTAAAATTTCAAATAGCCTATACCATTAAATGATGGTCTGTGGTCCAATAAACAAGTTATTGTATCGATTTGGCCTTTTAAAACCTTTTTTTCACTTTCCCGGTAGCTTTTATGTCGAAAAATACGAGTTTTTGCTTTACTTTTTCAATCTTTTCCTCGGTATTGAACACAAAAATTTCCTCATATGTGAAAATACATGCATCTTGTAGGAAATTTTCCGCCGAAGATTTTCGTCTAAGCAACTTTGAAGTTTCATCAACTCTGAGCTGAGATATTCCAGTTTTTGTGATGAAAGAATATTGAATATTTGAAAATGTTGATATTAATCATCATTGGCATACAATATTAAGGATAATTTAAGCCTAATTTGAAGTGAGGCTGTATCGCATCTGAGCAGTTCTCCCAGATTTCGGTCATTCGATTTTTTTTGTATTTTTTAATCCGACTGAAACTTTTTTGGTGCCTTCGGTATGCCCAAAGAAGCCATTTTGCATCATTAGTTTGTCCATATAATTTTCCATACAAATTTGGCAGCTGTCCATACAAAAATGATGTATGAAAATTCAAAAATCTGTATCTTTTGAAGGAATTTTTGATCGATTTGGTGTCTTCGGCAAAGTTGTAGGTATGGATACGGACTACACTGGAAAAAATAATACACGGTAAAAAAATTTGGTGATTTTTTATTTAACTTTGTCACTAAAACTTGATTTACAAAAAAACACTATTTTTAATTTTTTTATTTTTGATATGTTTTAGAAGACATAAAATGCCAACTTTTCAGAAATTTCCAGGTCGTGCAAAAATCATTGACCGAGTTATGAATTTTAATCAGTACTGATTTTTCAAAAAATCGAAATTTTGGTCGTAAAATTTTTCAACTTCATTTTCGATGTAAAATTAAATTTGCAATCAAAAGTACTTTAGTGAAATTTTGATAAAGTGCACCGTTTTCAAGTTATAGCCATATTTAAGTGACTTTTTTGAAAATAGTCGCAGTTTTTCATTTTTTTAAATTAGTGCACATATTTGCCCAGTTTTGAAAAAAATATTTTTGAAAAGCTGAGAAAATTCTCTATATTTTGCTTATTCGGACTTTGTTGATACGACCTTTAGTTGCTGAGATATTGCAATGCAAAGGTTTAAAAACAGGAAAATTGATGTTTTCTAAGTTTCACCCAAACAACCCACCATTTTCTATCGTCAATATCTTAGCAACTAATGGTCCGATTTTCAATGTTAATATATGAAACATTTGTGCAATTTTCCGATCTTTTCGAAAAAAATATTTTCGGAATTTTCAAATCAAGACTAACATTTTTAAAAGGCCAAACATTCAATATTACGCCCTTTTAAAATGTTAGTCTTGATTTGAAAATTTTGAAAATATTTTTTTCGAAAAGATCGGAAAATTTCACAATTGTTTCATATATTAACATTGAAAATCGGACCATTAGTTGCTGAGATATTGACGATAGAAAATGGTGGGTTGTTTGGGTGAAACTTAGAAAACATCAATTTTCCTGTTTTTAAACCTTTGCATTGCAATATCTCAGCAACTAAAGGTCGTATCAACAAAGTCCGAATAAGCAAAATATAGAGAATTTTCTCAGCTTTTCAAAAATATTTTTTCAAAACTGGGCAAAATGTGCACTAATTTAAAAATGAAAACTGCGACTATTTTCAAAAAGTCACTTAAATATGGCTATAACTTGAAAACGGTGCACTTTATCAAAATTTCACTAAAGTACTTTTGATTGCAAATTTGATTTTACATCGAAAAATGAAGTTAAAAATTTTAAGACCAAAATTTCGATTTTTGAAAAATCAGTATTGATTAAAAATTCATAACTCGTTCAATGATTTTTGCACAACCTGAAATTTCTGAAAAGTTGGCATTTTATGTCCTCTAAAACATATCAAAAATAAAAAAATTAAAAATAGTGTTTTTTGTAAATCAAGTTTTAGTGATAAAGTTAAATAAAAAATCACAAAATTTTTTTACCGTGTATTATTTTTTCCAGTGTAGTCCGTATCCATACCTACAACTTTTCCGAAGACACCAAATCGATCAAAAAATTCCTTCAAAAGATACAGATTTTTGAATTTTCATACATCATTTTTGTATGGACAGCTGCCAAATTTGTACGGAAAATTATATGGACAAACTAATGATGCAAAATGGCTTCTTTGGGCATACCGAAGGCACCAAAAAAGTTTCAGTCAGATTAAAAAATACAAAAATTAAAATTGAAGAAAAAAGACCGATTTCGTAGAGAATTGCTCATCTGTTTTTAAACATGATTGGTTCATCCTTCAATACTAAGGTCCACCTGGTTTTGTTTTCTCATGGCACACTACGTGCTAAATGAATGAATTACTTTTAGCAAATAACTCATATTTAGAGCATTTGGCATTTAAACCAATCGATGCACGTTTGCTGTGTTTCCATGGATACAAATAAACAAATAACAAATCGATGCATCTGTGCTCTCTTATGCTATCTAGATAGGAAAACCAGTAAGCTTAGTACAAGAGCACAGAGGCATCGAAATATATGGTTCGATTGTACGGGGTTGGCAATTGTCCACGCTCCAACCAAAAAAGTTTTTTTTATGGACAATTGACCATGAGAAGGGGAGGGAGCTGAGATTTAAAAAAAATGTCTACGTGATTAATGGATGGATCCCTATAGAATAAATTCCAAATATTAGTGATATTTTTAATTTACCTGAACATCGGATTTATCAACAGGAGTTATAAGAAGGGAGTGTAAACGTTACGTTGTGGTTCAGATCACGGAAATGCGTACAATTGAACCTTATATTTGTTATTTGTTTATTTGTATCCATGGAAACACAGCAAACGTGCATCGATTGGTTTAAATGCCAAATGCTCTAAATATGAGTTATTTGCTAAAAGTAATTCATTCATTTAGCACGTAGTGTGCCATGAGAAAACTAAACCAGGTGGACCTTAGTATTGAAGGATGAACCAATCATGTTTAAAAACAGATGCGATACAGCCTCACTTCAAATTAGGCTTAAATTATCCTTAATATTGTATGCCAATGATGATTAATATCAACATTTTCAAATATTCAATATTCTTTCATCACAAAAACTGGAATATCTCAGCTCAGAGTTGATGAAACTTCAAAGTTGCTTAGACGAAAATCTTCGGCGGAAAATTTCCTACAAGATGCATGTATTTTCACATATGAGGAAATTTTTGTGTTCAATACCGAGGGAAAAGATTGAAAAAAAGTAAAGCAAAAACTCGTATTTTTCGACATAAAAGCTACCGGGAAAGTGAAAACAAGGTTTTAAAAGGCCAAATCGATACAATAACTTGTTTATTGGACCACAGACCATCATTTAATGGTATAGGCTATTTGAAATTTTAAAATTTTCCATTTTTTCTAAGCAGATTTTGTGAAATTGTCGAAAAAACTGACTTTTTTCAAAAAAATGCCCAGGGAACGTGGTAAACAATTTTTCCGAAAGTTTTTATGTATGAGAGAGTTGTTTCTAACATGATTTTCTATCATTTGAGAACTGAGCACATTGAATTCCTCGAATTCGTGTTTTTTTGGGACACGCTAGTGTAGCGCGCTTTCAATGGGGAAAAATGAAACTGCTTAATCGATTCTGTAAACATAATTCCCGTGGGAAACTCAATTATTAGCTGACCGAGAGAATCTGGAAAAAATCAATCAATATCAGATCAAGTTTAAGAATGCTAATCATGAATTTTATCACATTCAGAAGTAGTGGTTATGGTTTCCAAAAGGACTAGGTTATCGTCATCGTCGGGACATCAACGATGAAAGTATCGTTATCAAAATACAATAATTTTATAATCTATAACTTATTTGGTTAGTTTTCCTCGTCGTCACTTGCTGATGAACTTTGTCAATCTCCGCTCATATTGAGCAGCTCCGATTCTGTGTCGAATGGTCACCACCACATTTTAAGCATTTGGCTTCGATGTTCTCATTGACTCTGTTGGGTCGCACAACGACTCTTGCCCGATCCTTTCTCAAGATAAGCCAGCTACAGTTGATTACTGAGCAGTTCTCTCAGATTTCGGTCATTCGATTTTTTTTTTGTAATTTTTAATCCGACTGAAACCTTTTTGGTGCCTTCGGTATGCCCAAAGAAGCCATTTAGCATCATTAGTTTGTCCATACAATTTTCCTTACAAAATTTGCAGCTGTCCATACAAAAATTATGCATGAAAATTCAAAAATCTGTATCTTTTGAAAGAATTTTTTGATCGATTTGGTGTATTGGGCAAAGTTAAAGGTATGGATACGGACACACTGAAAAAAAAAAATTATGCTCGGTTAATTTTTGGTGATTTTTTATTTAACTTTTCGTCACTAAAACTTGATAAGCAAAAAAAACTTTTTTTTAACTTTTTTTATTTCTTGATATGTCCCCTAGGGACATGGAATGCCAACTTTTCAGAAATTTACAGGTTGTGCAAAAAATCTTTGACCTAGTTATGAACTTTTTAATCAATACTGAATTTTTCAAAAAATCGAATATTGGTCGCAAATTTTTTTCAATTTCGTTTTTCGATGTAAAATCAAATTTGCAATCAAAAAGTACTTTAGTGAAATTTTGATAAAGTACACTGTTTTCAAGTTAAAGCCATTTTTAGGTAATTTTTTTGAAAATAGTCGCACTTTTTAATTTTTATAAATTAGTGCACATGTTTGCCCACTTCTGAAAAAAAACTTTTTTTTTTTTGAAAAGCTGAGAAAATTCTCTATAATTTGCCTTTTTGAACTTTGTTGATCCCTTCTATCCTTCGAAAGATACAGATTTTTGAATTTTCATGAATCATTTTTGTATGGACAGCTGCCAAATTTGAATGGAAAATTATATGGACAAAATAATGATGCAAAATGGCTTATTTGGGCACACAGAAGGCACCAAAAAAGTTTCATTTGGATTTGAAAAATACAAAATAAAAATCAAATGACCGAAATCTGAGAGAACTGTTCTATTGTTTTGTTTTTGGCAAATTTGGAACAGTTTAGATCAAATTGACTTTTTTATACATTAATGTCAAAAAAAATGTTTACATTGCTTTTTGACACGGTTTCTATAATCTTTTTTTTGTGAAAAAATGAGTTAAAAATTATCATAGTTTTAACGTCGTTTAAAGCCGTACCTTTTACAAAACTTCTATTTTTACTATAAAAAGTGATCGAAAGCATTTTATCTATCCTCAGATTAACACCATGCATAAAAACATCAAATATCAGTAAAATTATATATAAAAATAATAACAAACCCATGCCCACTATAGGAAAAGGGGGTACATAACTAAATTGTTCAAAAGTCTTCAGATTTTATGGTTCTGTACAATGAGTTATAAAATAGTACCTAAAATAGTGATAACTTGTGTTTATTGGATTATTGGTTAAAATACCCAACATCCTCACACAAGCAAAAAACAATGATTTTGAGTCGATCAGTAGGTCTAATTAGAAAGATCATTTTCCGAGTAATGGGTCAGTAAGGTAAGGGGAAGACAAAACGGTACAGAGAAACCTCTTTTTACGCGGTAGCGTTACGCTTTTTATTTCGTCGATTTCTCAAAAACCATACAATATTTTTGCAAGCTTCAAAAAGCGTTTTGTAGATATAAACAAAGCCTAAAAATTGCTTTTAAAAGCTTGCAAAAATGTTGCGTCGTTCCAGAGAAATCGGCAAAATAGGAAAACGTAATGCACCGCGTAATAAAGGTTTCACTGTATTTGTGATGTAGTAAGCTGCCCATGATCGCATAAATGTTCCATATGCATTTTCATCGTTTTTGAGTTTGGTTCAAAATCGTGTGCTCTTTCCGAAAAGCCTATAACATCCAATACTTTGCTCTAGAAATCAGGAGGAAATCCAGTTTTTTTTTCACGAAAACTTAACACGTAGCCTTATGTGTGGGACAAACTTCAAATGCGTTTTTCTCAGCTTGCTGTTTTTGCACATGGGACATTTATGCGAACATGGGCAGTAAGGTTCTTGCAAATATGTTTAACATGTGTTGTCTGCCCCCGAGTTGATCCTGATTTTTGGATTTTTTTAGCAAAAAGATTTTCTTTTTTACTTTTTATACACCCCTTATATACCCCTTATATACTTTCAAGTCTATAAGCCGATTTCTTCAACTCAACTCGGATCTTCTTGCACCATTCAACAAAATTGTAGGAAATTATATTTCATACAAGAACCTCACCCTTGGGTAATTTTGGGTGAGACCTGCGCTACCTGTTGCCAAAATTCTGAAGCGATGTTTTTCCTCATACATTTTCACGATTTTCCCCATATAAACTTTAACGATGAAAAGCGTCCCCTTAACCGATTGGGCTCAAGTTACTTATTATTGCCTAAAAAATCGAGCCAGGGGATATCTCTTCAGATTTTCCAAAATGTTCAATTTTTCTTGTCACCCTGCCCGAACAGACGGTAATAACAAATATTAACAAATATTGTTAAAATAACAGAAAGTGTTATGGAAAATTCTTGCAACCCGGGCAGACGGTAATAACAAAATTAATAATATTTCAATAACAAATCCTGTTAAAATAACAAAAAGTGTTATTATTTTATCCTGAAGTTCAACTTCAAGAAGAAAAAATAATAACAGTTTCTGATAAAATAACAAAATTTGGTATTGAATTGATATTATATTGAAAATGTTTAATAACACGCTGAGAAGAGGAAATGTCATACATTTCAAAAACTCTCCTAATAACAAAATTTGGTATTCGTTCGGTATACTGACTTAGAAATAAAATTACCATAAATCGCACAAATGGAAAAGTTTCTAAGTGTCCATAACACAATCTGTTATTATTTTTTCTTTTGTTAAATATGTTTAAATCTTTGGGATGATTTTGTCTAATTTCGTCGGGGTCATTATTTTGGCCATGAAATGGGGTCCTTAAGCTAAAATTATTCTGAAAAGTTGACATTTTGAAAGTTGATTTTTTTTTAATTATTTGATATACCCCCTAAGGGACTTTGCTAAAATTGGCTAGAACTATGGGATAATTTTGACCAATTTCGTCGGGGTCATTATTTTGGCCATGAAATGGGGTCCTTAAGCTAAAATTATTCTAAAAAGTTGAAATTTTGAAAGATGATTTTTTTTAATTATTTGGTATACCCTCTAAGGGACTTTGCTAAAATTGGCTAGAACTATGGGATAATTTTGACCAATTTCGTCGGGGTCATTATTTTGGCCATGAAATGGGGTCCTTAAGCTAAAATTATTCTGAAAAGTTGAAATTTTGAAAGTTGATTTTTTATATTATTTGATATACCCCCTAGAGGACTTTCTTTAAAATTGGCTAGAACTATGGGATAATTTTGACCAATTTCGTCGGGGTCATTATTTTGGCCATGAAATGGGGTCCTTAAGCTAAAATTATTCTGAAAAGTTGAAATTTTGAAAGTTGATTTTTTATATTATTTGATATACCCCCTAGAGGACTTTCTTTAAAATTGGCTAGAACTATGGGATAATTTTGACCAATTTCGTCGGGGTCATTATTTTGGCCATGAAATGGGGTCCTTAAGCTAAAATTATTCTGAAAAGTTGAAATTTTGAAAGTTGATTTTTTATATTATTTGATATACCCCCTAGAGGACTTTCTTTAAAATTGGCTAGAACTATGGGATAATTTTGACCAATTTCGTCGGGGTCATTATTTTGGCCATGAAATGGGGTCCTTAAGCTAAAATTATTCTAAAAAGTTGAAATTTTGAAAGATGATTTTTTTTAATTATTTGGTATACCCTCTAAGGGACTTTGCTAAAATTGGCTAGAACTATGGGATAATTTTGACCAATTTCGTCGGGGTCATTATTTTGGCCATGAAATGGGGTCCTTAAGCTAAAATTATTCTGAAAAGTTGAAATTTTGAAAGTTGATTTTTTATATTATTTGATATACCCCCTAGAGGACTTTCTTTAAAATTGGCTAGAACTATGGGATAATTTTGACCAATTTCGTCGGGGTCATTATTTTGGCCATGAAATGGGGTCCTTAAGCTAAAATTATTCTAAAAAGTTGAAATTTTGAAAGTTGATTTTTTTTAATTATTTGATTTACCCCCTAAGGGACTTTGCTAAAATTGGCTGGAACTATGGGATAATTTTGACCAATTTCGTCGGGGTCATTATTTTGGCCATGAAATGGGGTCCTAAAGCTAAAATTATTCTGAAAAGTGGAAATTTTGAAAGTTGATTTTTTTTAATTATTTGATATACCCCCTAAGGGACTTTGCTAAAATTGGCTAGAACTATGAAATAATTTTGACCAATTTTATCGGGGTCATTTATTTCACCATGAAATGGGGTTTCAATTTAAAATTAATCCAATAAAATTAACTTTTGAGAGTTCATTTTTTTTAAAATTTTGTTTTATTCCCTAACGGAATTGATTTATTTAATGAGAATTTTTGATGTGTGAATAACAAAAATTGTTATTATTTTCACAGAGCCAGGAAGTCGGAGCTGACGTTGAAGTTCGAGCTAGAGTGAGACCTCGGAGACTGCATCGGATTCAGCAAATTTTCAGCAACTTTTACTTGGAGTCGGAATCCGTGAAGTCGGGTATTTTTAGAGAGCTGAAGTCGTCGTTGACGTCATATCCTGCATCCAGAGTCGGAGTCGTCTTCAAAGTATGGATTCAAAGTCGCTTGGAGGTACCCGACTCTGCAGCCCTGACTAGTACAGAGGAGTTATGGCAACTGCAGGTTTATTTGCAAATTACAAATAAACCAAAACAATAACTTTTTTTGTTATGGAGACATACCAGTTTAATAACATTTTTTGTTATTATGCTGCTCCACCTCTCCGCACAAAATAACAAATCTTGTTATTCCTTCATGATTCCTTCTGTGTTATTGGTTTGTTATTGCAATAACAACATAATAACAGTTTAAGTTATTTTTCGAACAAATCTTTGTTATTGATTTTTGTTATTTTAACAACTAATCCGATCATCCCAATAACATATTTCGATCTTCTCACAATATCAAAAACTGACCTTCCCAAGTTATTTCCGTCTGCTCGGGAAAATCTATTTTTGCATAAGAGTTCAATAACAGTTTATGTTATCATAACAAAATTTGTTATTGGTCTGATATTGGTTGAAAGCCAAAACAACTTTAGAATAACGTTTTTTTGTTATGGACGAATACCTCCAACTGTTATTGGGATGATCGGATTAGTTGTTAAAATAACAAAAAATAATAACAAAGATTTGTTCGAAGAATAACTTAAACTGTTATTAGTCTGTTATTACAATAACAATCCAATAACAAAAAAATCATAACGACAAATAACAAATCCTGTTATAAATAACATAAAATGTTATTGGCCTAGTATTTTCAAATATCAAAAAACGTTATTCCCAAGTTATTTCCGTCTGCTCGGGTGTTTATCAACCAAAAGGCTCTCAGAATATTAATTCAAAGATTATGAAAATTTCCAATTAATTTGCCTAATATGCGTTGACTTTTTATATAAGTATTCAGCAATTCCATTTGAAAAGAGCCTAAACCGAAAAAAAAGTTCTCCGATTGGGCTCAAATTTTTTCTGAGGGTTCCTTGGCCAAAATAATTAGACCCGTATTTTTTTGTTTGGCCATTAGGGTGACCTACATCAAAATTTTTGTAATTGAAAGACGCAACTTTTGGTACCCAGACATGTACAGGTCATCGCTGAAATTTTTACGTTATCGCAGTTTTAGTGAAAAAAAAAAATGATTTTTTGCCGATTTCGTCGTTTTCCTGTTTTTTCGCGTGGCGCGTCGAAAAACTCAGTTTTTATTTTCAAAAAATCATATCTTGGAAACGTACGGTTCAACATCGCCAATTTTTTTATATTTCATGTTAAATTTTCCGAGGAATCCGATAAAAATATTTTTAGACATAGGCTCTTTGGTCCAGACACGGTCAAAACACCATTTTAAGTTTTCATACGACTTTTTCAATAGTTAAGCTAGATTTTTGGAACTTCTTACTATTTTTCTCAAATAGTCAAACTCATCACCTTTCTTTTGCGTCTAAGACAGCTAAAATCGGATGAAATGGCGCGGAGATTTAATTTTTCGAAAAAAGTGGTTTTTGCGAAAAATGACGAAAATTGCCATTTTTTTAATCACCCAAGCACGATGTAGGTCACCCTAATGGCCAAACAAAAAAATACGGGTCTAATTATTTTGGCCTAGGAACCCTCAGAAAAAATTTGAGCCCGATCGGAGAACTTTTTTTTCGGTTTAGGCTCATTTCAAATGGAATTGCTGTATTAGTACAAAGATCTCATTTCATTGCCAAAATTACATCCTTTACAAAATTACAAAATTATCTACCAAACACAACTTTTTTTCGTAAAATCGCGATAACTCGTGATTTTTATTAGCAAACCCCTTATGTTTCAATATCAACATTTTTGGAATTGTCTGCTTTACAACTTTGTACAGCATTGTTACACTCTAAAAAATAACCCTGCAAAGTTAGAAGAAACAAGAAATTTTAAAATGAAAGATTTTGTTCCAAATGAAAAAAAAAATTCTTAAAATGGCATATTCCAATTTTTTTACAATCAAGTAACGAAAAATGGCAAAGTTTTAACAGTAGTTTATGCAACAAGTTGCAAAAAGAAGATTTTTTCAGCACGAGTCGTACATTTATCCAACGAGGTTCAACGAGTTGGATAAATACGAAGAGTGCTGAAAAAACCAAGTTTTGCAACGAGTTCTATACAACATTTTTTGCAATTCCAAAAAACACACACTGAGTGAAATTTTATGTCAAATTTTCATTTTGTTTTGTCAATAAATAAAAAAGGTGCTACTTTTCAAAACAAGTGCTGAAAAGTTCAAATTAGAACTTTTCAGCATTTATTTTGAAAAGTGTTGCTATTCGATTCTGTTATTTTTGGTACAGAAAAGTAGGCTATTTTGTCGTTCAAGAATGACAGGAAAAGTAAGTAGTTTCACGACGGAATTGCAAAAAAACTGTTTTAGTGTTTTTTAGATGAAAAATACGTTTTTTTTCGGAATTTTGAGTACGCCATCAAATTTGGCATCCAATTTTACATAAAAGTCCCTTTGACATCAAATTTCTATCTCATACTCGTTTCAGGCTGCAAATTATTGAAAAACACCTCTTTTTCGAATTGTCAAAAATTAAAGGAGTCGTACCGCCCCTCCGTCACGAGATATCAAAAAACGGACCTCGGATTCGTGATCAGGGACAAAAGTTACCCTTTAGGACAAAGTTTCATTCAAATCGAAGAGGAGTCGGGGCAACTGCTGTGTGAGTTGGCGGAGATATCAAGTTGAGTTATGTTAATTTAATCTAATCGGTCTTTATCGGTGAAATCTGACGCAAATTTTAGAAGAAAGATAATGAAATTTAAGGTGGATAGGTCGACTAGGAGTCATAGAAGAAGATATAAAGGACGGAAACTAAGTCAGCGAAGGGCCATTTGAGGAAGTATGTGTGTGTGATCAAGTCTTTTATGGCCTATCTACAATCACTTAGCTTAGAAAATTTCACTTAGCTTAGGAATTTGAATCAATGGAAATGAATCTGAGTTTCTACAATGGAAAAGTAATCAAATTAGAAACTGACGTTTGGTTTGGAAAATTTCAAAATCTACGGTAAGTTGACGTTTCCATATCAAAGGTAAACAAACAACTGCATAGCAACGTATATCAGCCCAGCAAGTTTTCTAAGTTGATTGTGGATGACGAACGTAAGTTGCAGACTTTCCTAAGTAACTACTTTACTTAGATGTTCTAAGCTAAGTGATTGTAGATAGGCCATTAGCCTTCTAATTTGGCTCTGTACAAGTACTGAGCGAAACACACAGTAAATGTACAGAGACAACTTATTCCTGCAGCGTCATCCATATGACTCCCGGCCGTCCGGTGTAAAAATGTAATAAATTGATCAGAGAGCATGTCAATGAATAAGACAATAACAACTCAAGTTATGGTACATGAAGAACTAGCTTTTAAAAAAACAATCAGGACCAAATTTTTAACTATTTTTTATTGTTGAATTTTACTTTAACTGTGGTGAAATTTTGGTCATTTTCTTCTCATTACCGATGGTCATGATTTTTTTAAAACAACATTGAGTGTATCCCGCTTACTCCGATGGACATTGACATAATGTGTGAAAGGGGTACACACAATGTTTACATTTTTTATATTGCCTATTGCGAGATAAAATCATGTTTCTTCTTCGCTGTGAGTGACAGGAGATTATTGCCGCCTAACTACCGCAGTGTAAAAATCAGCAAGTTGAACTGAAATTTGCGTTTATTTGGCTGTCAACTTGGTTTGTTTTGAATATTTTCCCAAAAAGTCAGCTGAAAACTCAAGGCAACCTTGGACAACAGCCAAAAATTTGTTCTGCGGTTGTCATGCGGCTGTCATGCGACCATTATCTTGCGGTCGTATCACCCCGCGTGAACTCTAATTGTTGACGCCCGCAGTAATATAAAAAATCTAAAATAAGTAGCATTGGCTTCATGTGTTAAAAACAGACTAGTTACAAAGCAATCCAAAATGCATTATTTTGCTCAAGTACCGCGCCCAGGTAATCTCGAACAACGCTGAATCGAAAAACACCTTCCTGGAACCGGTGCGGTGCCGTTGACCAACCTTGGAACCATTCTCGTGCGAACCTGTACTGCTGCAGTGTGGCTAGGCAACAACCCAGCAGCAGCAGCAGCAGCACCATCATATCACATTAACCAGGTCAAACACCCCATAATGTGTGAGGGGGTGTGCAATTTTGCAATGTTTCCGAAGAGATGGAGAGAGAGAGAGAGTGAGTGAGAACAACCTTCACCCCCTTTCCAGTTCGGGAAGTGCAACGCTCGGCTCACGGACTTCGGACTTTCGAACATGACTCGCTGCTCCTTCTCTTCGAATTTTCCCCTGCTTATTTCTCTCTCTCTCTCGATGCAGGTTGCAACTGGGAGAGAATCCAGCGAGCGGGGGGTTTCCTCCCTTCGTGGGAAAATTCCACACACTCTCCGACTTTCTTCCCTTCCGCCCGACGACCGACCGAGTCTCGGCTAGATTTATGGGTTCAAACTTAGCCTCGCCAGACATAACAGCCGAGACCGTGCCGTCCGTAGCACGACGTAACAACCCCTAAATACTACGAGCCAGTTGCAACACACTCACACTGCAGGTTGGAGAAAAAAAAACGGGAGAAGCTTTTCCTGGGGAGAGGAGAAGGCGTGGGAGAGGCAAAGGGGAGGACGTCGTAAGAATGGAAATGTAGCGACTGGCTGGCTTTTTGTGTGTGAATTTTTGTTTCTTCTGCTGTTGGTGCTTCGGTGAGGGTTTTAGGGATGGTACGTTGCAATCACGTCCGAGTCATCCGTTGACAATTTGGGGGTTGTTGTGTTTTTTTTCCTCGGAAACTTTTCACACGTTGAGGCAAACGAGCCCGCAAAAAAATGACTTTTTTAAAGGAATTTATACAAACTGGACAGATTTTTGTTTTTAAAAACTCTTTGGGAAAGACTTTTTGGGAATAAAAATCGGACCTGCTACATTTCGCCATCGCTATCAACATGTTTAAAATAATACTTTCTACAATCTGATTAAATTTATGCATTAGACTTACAATTACATTGCAGTTTTAAAGTTTTTAGAAAACAATATATTTTTGCTTCCTGATTTTTTGGACACTAGCTTTAGAATATTTAGAAAAGCTTTATTAAATTGTTTTCCCACTAAACTAATTTCTATTGAGAATTCATGGCACAAGTACATGACGTCGCCGTCGTGCTAATTTGTCGTACGTGCATTTTAGGCCAAATTGAGTTAAGAACGCCATTTGGTGCAGCTCACAATGCTTCACCGTTTGTCCTTCACAGATCCTCAAAATTCGATTTGAATCCTGAGATATTCAACGAAATCCGAGAAAACTCCGTGCATTTTTGTCACTTTACACATGAAAGTAGTTTCAATCTTGTCGTGCTATCTTGTCACTCCCTGAAAATGTAGTGTGACAATTGGCCAAAGGTATTTCAGGTCAGAACGCGTTTGACGCACGTACAAGTTAGACTACCGTAGGGTAGAGTAGTCATCAATGAGACACGGGGAACAATGATAAAATGGCTCTCACAAGTCGTAGTTTCAACCAATCAGGCTCATATTTGGGGGAAAGGTGTGTCTACTGGATACACGTCTGCCATTATCGTGGCTTTGGTTATGGACGCTCCCTTGAAAAGTTATTCATAAATGTTTGATTCTGGGATGTAAAAGTAAATTATGGACAAAAATTACTTTTTCGCTCGTAGGCTGCCATTAACACCAAAACTAATATTTCTTCAAATTTCTTTCGACGTTCCATAGGGATTGAGTTGGGCTACAATGTCCTTTCATTAGGTTTGGCCAAAATTCAGAGTATACTCAGTATCCAGGACTGTCTCATTGTTCCCCACTCATTTCAGCTCATGGGTAACAATGAGACACTTTGATTTTTCTTCATTAAACTTTTCAAAATCTATGGAAATCTTTCAAAACATGGATTAAAAGTGATTTTTGGCATATTTATTGAGTTTTAACTTCATTTAACCAAAAATACAAAGTTATTTGGTATAAATATACGGATTTTAGAAAATTTAAATACTTTTTAGTATAACTTTTGTTAATTAAAGTTTCATGTTGACAAAATTGCTCTTAAATGTTCAAGGCAAGTTACCTGCAATGAAACAATACAAAAACATGATGTTTTACTAGAAAAATCTTGATTTTCGTAGTGTGTCTCATTGTTCCCCAGCTGTCTCATTGTGCCTGCCAAGTGCGTCTACAATGAGACAGTTGAATAACTCTGGCTGTAGATGTCGGATCGATCTCATATTTTGGTCAATGTTAGAACACATTAAAATAAAGGAAATGCAACAAAAAGCTCATTAAAACATGCTGATGAAAAAAATAGAAAAATCTTTGAAAGTTGAAAACCAAAAGTGTCTCATTGATGACTACCCTACCCTAAACATTTGTAATTATAACTCGGGACTCCAGCAACCAACATCAACCAAACTTCGGGACAATGCACATAATGGTCAGCCAAACAAAACGTGTTTGTTATTGTTTACATTGCGTGCTTTCGTTTTTGTTTATTCCTGGTCAAACATTAAAACGCGTTTTTCTCGAAACGTCGAAATGGCGGATGCGACAAGATAGCACGACGACTTCGATGACTTCAAGTTCGATTGATAAAACCAATTAATTAAAACCGATTAATTATTTTTTTAATCATACCTTAGAGCTCTGTTAAAGGATATTATCCATTTTGAAAACTTTACGTACAGTCCACCTCCGATTATCCAAAGTTCGAAACACGAACATTTTTTTTTCGTTTTTTTTTTTTTACTTTCTTACTTTAAACATCAAATTCGAGTTCTGCAACCTCATTTAAGTCAAATTTGATAACCCCCCGCTCTCGACGGTTCTTAAATATCGACAACGAGAGAGTCCACTGCAAAACAAATTTTGTCAGGCTCTTTAGTCTCGGAACCTGATATTTTTCTTGTTGGTACTTTTCCTTAAAAGTACAAGTAAGCATGTTAGCATATTTCTTTTGCATAGCTACAAACTAAAATAAGTTTAGCCGTTCCACTACGATCCTCTTTTCAAAAATGTGATTTTGCAAAAAAGTTAGAAAACGCAGTTTTTTGGACCACCCTATTTCGGATAGGACCCTAATCGCCAAACAAAAAAAAACATACATTCGCTCTTGGTAGAGGGTAGAGCGTCCAATTTCCCGGTGTTACAAAATTCCCGGAAAACGGGAAATTTTTAACATATTTCCCGGGAAATTTGAAATTTATCAAAAATTGTTCTTATCCTGCTTCTGATTGATATTTTGCAACAAAATTTTATAGGGCAGCAACTTTAATGTTCAAAATGAGTGTGGGGGTCAATTAATGACTTGACTGCTTTTAATAATCATACAACTTTACAAAAATATTGAAATTTTCTAATTTTATATATATTCTCAACCATAAACATTTCAACTTCTACCAAATCAACAAAAAATCAATTGAATTTCTTTTTGTTGAGAAGTATTATTTTTTAAATAAAATTTCAAATCAGCGAGTAAAATCCATGCTTATCAACCATAAACATGCTTTTAAATTTGTCTCTGTTACCATTTCAAGGGAATATGTTTAAGAATAATGTGACTCATAAAGCAAAAAAATAAAATCATGCATAAATTATGTTTTTCATGCAAATTTGTTCTAGAGCGTAATGTTATCAACAAAACTCATTTTAACGATTTTTAGGCAAAATTTGGATTTTATATCAATTTCACCTAAAATTTATATGTATATTGTAAAAAGCTTAAGTAAATTTACACATTGATTTTTTTTTTGATCTTAAAAACTTATCAGTAAACTTAGTGATTGTGTAAAATTTGAACACTTTAAATCTAATTTCAACATCAAATACTTTGTACAAAGTCACCCCAAAATGCTAAATACAATTTTTAACGCCACTATTTTTCAAATACTATTGAAAAACATTGTTTTCCAACAATAGTGCATGGACCTTGTGTGGCCTACCTCAGTACATGTTTTACAAAATAATCATCTTGAGACAAACCTTTCCAGTAGGACAAAATTATAAAAACAGAATGAAATCCTATCATTGTTACCCCGTTTTACAATAAATATTTTCTGCAATACACCTTAAATGAACCTGATTTTTTCTTATTAGTTCAATATGCACAGTAGATTAAAATGAATAAAATTAAGTTAGTTTCTCTCGTTATTTATTTCCCGGGACGGGAAATTGGACGCTCTAGCTCTAGGCCGTCATTTCACATAGAAAATGCTAAGACTGTTGTGATAAAGGTTCAGCGGTTCAAACCATAAAATTTTAGGTACCAAAAATATTGCCAAAAAATATTTAACCAAATATCTTTATATCTATGGTCAATTGAGATTAAAACTCAATAAACCTGACTTCCATTTTTTTATGGTGGAACGTAAATGATTAATGCATCATAACAGTTATGCTACTATGTATCAAAAATTTGGTATGAAGATTAAAAAGACTTTTTTGATTAATAATACAAAAATATTTATTCTACACCTAAAAATCGATTTTACAAGTTTTTTCAATAAAAATTTCAATTATAGAAAAAAAATCTCCCCTCATTGAAGGGAAATTTTGATGGAGGGACAAAAACTAAAAATATAAATATAAATATATACAGCAGTTCCATTTCAAAAGAGCCTAAACCGAAAAAAAAGTTCTCCGATCGGGCTCAAAATTTTTCTGGGGGTTCCTTGGCCAAAATAATTAGACCCGTATTTTTTTGTTTGGCCATTAGGGTGACCTACATCGTGCTAGGGTGGTTCAAAAAATGGCAATTTTCGTCATTTTCACAAAAACCTCTTTTTGAAAAATCATATCTCCGCGCCATTTCATCCGATTTAAGCTGTCTTAGACGCAAAAGAAAGATGATGAGTTTGGCTATTTGGGAAAAATAGTAAAAAGTTTCAGAAATCTAGCCTAACATTTGAAAAAGTCGCATGAAAACTTAAAATGGCGTTTTGACCGTGTCTGGACCAAAGAGCCTATGTCTGAAAATATTTTTATCGGATTCCTCGGAAAATTTCACATAAAATAACAAAAAAATGGCGATGTCGAACCGTACGTTTCGGAGATATGATTTTTTGAAAATAAAAACTGAGTTTTTCGACGCGCCACGCGCAAAAACGAGAAAATGACGAAATCGGCAAAAATCAACTTTTTCCACTAAAACTGCGATAACTTTAAAATTTCAGCGATGACCTATAGATGTTTGGGTATCAAAATTTTTGTAATTGAAAGACGCAACTTTTGGTACCATAACATCTATAGGTCATCGCTAAAATTTTAAAGTTATCGCAGTTTTAGTGGAAAAAGTTGATTTTTTGCCGATTTCGTCATTTTCTCGTTTTTGCGCGTGGCGCGTCGAAAAACTCAGTTTTAAAAATCATATCTCCGAAACGTACGGTTCGACATCGCCATTTTGTTATATTATGTGAAATTTTCCGAGGAATCCGATAAAATATTTTCAGACATAGGCTCTTTGGTCCAGACACGGTCAAAACGCCATTTTAAGTTTTCATGCGACTTTTCAAATGTTAGGCTAGATTTCTGAAACTTTACTATTTTTCCCAAATAGCCAAACTCATCATCTTTCTTTGCGTCTAAGACAGCTTAAATCGGATGAAATGGCGCGAGATATGATTTTTCAAAAGAGGTTTTGTGAAAATGACGAAAATTGCCATTTTTCGAACCACCCTAGCACGATGTAGGTCCCTAATGGCCAAATAAAAAAATACGGGTCTAATTATTTTGGCCAAGGAACCCCCAGAAAAAATTTGAGCCCGATCGGAGAACTTTTTTTTTGGTTTAGGCTCTTTTCAAATGGAATTGCTGTATATATATAATTTATTTTGCAGTCAAAACTATATTGCAATCATTGTTAATCATCGTTCACCGAATACAAACTTTAATCTAAGCAAAATAAAAAAAATGCAATGTTTCTATTTGTTATAGAGCCCAAAGTTGCATTTTCCAGGATTTTTAGGAGGCGTTCTTTTATTACATATCGCAATTGGGGGCGAAGGGGTTTCGGAGGCTGTGTTACGATCCATACTAAATTTTTAAAATTTGTATGGAAATTTTTTACGAGGGGGGCGGGGGTCTAAAAATCCGATTTTTTGCGTTACGTAATAAAAGAACGCTCCCTGAGAGCAATAAATCAAATATTGGACCTTTGGTTGCTGAGATATTAAGAGCGAGTCCACGAGCAAAGCATACCCATCTCGCATCGACCTCACCAATCTGCCTGAAATTTTCAGGGGTTGTTTGTACATATAAAACTAGCATCTGGTCAAAATATGAGCACTCTAGGTCAACGGGAAGTGGGGCAAATCGGGACACAAAGTTTGAAGGTTCAAAAACGTAAAAAATCTTAAAAAGGCTATAACTTAGGCAAAATTCAATTTAATTTCAAAGTTCAAAATGCATCTTGAAGGGCTTCAAAAATGCAACAAAATGCAGGGTAGAGCATCCCAATTGGTTAATTCTAAAGGGAGTTATTGGCATTTTAGTGAAAAAATAGCATAATTTTCAAACTGAAATAAAAAAGTGTTCCATCCAGATATCAACTCGGATCGACCTGCAGCTTGTAGGGGACATCTGGGACTACCATCTGAGACTGAGACCGCTTTGGGTAAGGCAGTTTAACATATCAAATAGACACTTTTACTTTTAGTGAATTTTTTGGTAGTAATTTTTTGCTCGGAGGACCCCTTAGATCCCATTTTATGGCGATAATTTTATCATAATCGTGTTTCTGAGACAATTTCACATTAGAAACATGCATAAAAATGTTTGTTTTCATCCATTTTAGCCCTCTAAAAAATGAAAGCTGAAAAAAAAATTTGATTCACATTTATTGAAAATCAAGTTCGTTTCCAGGGATACTAGATGACACCAGAAAAAAAGCAGCTTCTTAATTTTTTTTATCTTTCATTTTTTAAAGGAATAAAATGGATGATAATATACATTTTTATGTATGTTTCTATTGTGAAATTGTCTCAGAAACACGAATATGATAAAATTATCACCATAAAATGGGATCTAAGAGGTCTTCCGAGCAAAATTTACTACCAAAAATTCACTAAAAGTAAAAGTGTCTATTCAATATGTTAAACTGCCTTACCCAAAGCGGTCTCAGTCTCAGATGGTAGTCCCAGATGTCCCCTACAAGCTGCAGGTCGATCCGAGTTGATATCTGGATGGAACACTTTTATTTCAGTTTGAAAATTATGCTATTTTTTCACTAAAATGCCAATAACTCCCTTTAGAATTAACCAATTGGCATGCTCTACCCTGCATTTTGTTGCATTTTGCCCTTCAAGATGCTTTGAACTTTGAAATTAAATTGAATTTTGCCTAAGTTATAGCCTTTTAAGATTTTTACGTTTTGAACCTTCAAACTGATTTGCCCCCCCGTTGACCTAGAGTGCTCATATTTTGACCAGATGCTAGTTTTATATGTACAAACAACCCCTGAAAATTTCAGGCAGATTGGTGAGGTACAAACGACGTCCCATACAAAGGGGTATGCCCTGTTCGTGGACTCGCTCTTAAGGCCCTTGCATATTTTTCAAAGTTTATGTCGCCCCTCCCCCTTCCAAATCAGCTTGAATAATCGGGGGGCAAAACAAGATTTTTTTTTGAAAGACTCCAAAATTTTAATGAAAACTAAAGTTTAAGCAACTGAAAACCAGTTAACCAGTTCATATTTGAAAAATGTAAAAGATTAGCATACAAAAGTTTGAAACAAAATATTTAAAAATAAGTAAAATCAATTTGACAAAATGGATTTGACCTTTTAACATGATCATTCAAAATGGATCCACGGGCAACAAAAAATCACCTCGTGAGCCACGTTTGGTTTGCGGACCAAACTTTGGTAAGCCCTGGCCGTAATCTATCGTTTAAGGGTTCCATGAAAAAATAATTTAGGAAGTTTTAGACATAATTGATCGTCTGTTTTAAAATCCTGTAATGATACCATAACTCAATTGGTTGAAAATAAGCTATTTTGTAGAAACTCAGAAAACCATGGATTTTTTTTCAGAGGATATATTTTAGTAACTATTTGACCAATGTTAAAAGTCTTGAAAGCAAATTTGTTGAAAATTTTCTGATCTTTCAATGTGGGGTGTTTTTATTGTCAAGTGCCATTAGGCATGCAAAAGGCTTACTTAAATCCGCAAGTTCCAAAAAGAATTTAAAGTGGCCAATTAGCATAAAATATTTTTAATATTAAGAACTATAATTAGAAAAGAATGATTTTTGATAAAGCGAGTTGATTTTGTTGGCTCTATTTCTCCTACATTTATTAAAATTTTAACCGCAGCTGAATTTAAGCCACCGAATTCAAAAAATAAGCTATCACATTACTTTGATTACCTCCAATGTTTATTATTTATCATCACCATTTTTGCAATCCATCACCGTTACATCATTTGTCAATACAAAGATTATTTTTGCCAAAATAAAACCTATTTGGCATAAGACGTTTGAAGACGTATGAAATATCATTTTTCCATAACTCCTGACTAGGTTTTAACAAAACTTTTATCAAGGCTTTGAGAAGGTTGTTAAAATTCAGTTGTAAAGCCTTGAACTCCTATGTAGGTTTTACAAAAAGGCCGTGACAACCTTTTGCGGAGGTTCTTTTAGCCAACTCACACGATATCGGAAAAATTACCCGACCCCTCTCTAATTTGCGTGAAACTTTGTCCTAAGGGGTAACTTTGGACCTTGGTCAAGGATTCGAGGTCCACTTTTTGGTATCTTGTGATGGAGGGGCTGTCCGACTCCTCTCATTATTGTAATTGCGAAAATTACGCAATGATGTGCAGCTAGCTTGTAATGCTGATAATTTAGAATTTTGGGGACATTTGTGTGATTAGGCGGCCGATTTGATAGCATACTCAGAATCAGAACTATAAAAATCGTATTTTCATCGAAAAAATACAAAAATAGTCTTAAAATCTCTGCCATTTAGTTACTCTACTGTAAAACAGTTATGTCGCAGAAATCGTCGAACAAAGGAGTTTCAAAGTCAACCTCAGTTTAACAGCTGGTTCTTACGATGGAGTGCGTTTTAATTTGAATTTTTTCAAACTAGCGAGAACTCAAAGAAGTGAATAAATTACAATTAAAATTGCAATTACAATGAACGAATCCGTTCTGTATTTTTAAAGTTTTCGCCTATTGAAAAAAAAAACAATACAAAATAAAATAATGCTTGTAAAATTGCACAGTTTGCTTTTTTTGCTGTTAATATGAGAAATCTCAGTTCAACAACGCAAAAGGCACAACAAAACTCTTGTTTTCACTGGAAATGTTTGGATCTATCTGATTAATGAAGCCATTTAAGCGAGTAATTGGCAATGGCATAACCAAGCCAGCCATCCAGCCAGTTCAGTGCTACACTCCACCAGCATCCCTCACCCTTATTAGCCCCAAAGTTTATCCGGTAGATCAAAACAAACACATAACCTTAATTAAGTACCATTATGATAGATGCTGGCTGGCTGGCAACCCTCCAACATCCCCGATTCCGGGATGGCCCCGCCCGTGATTATGACTTCATTAGAGTCCTCGACTCGTGCATCCGTTTCTTTCCCTTTGGCTTAATCCGAACAAAAGTGTCGTCAACACAAGAAGATGAAGAAGGGCTCGAGACGAAGCACAGAGTTTATCTCTGCACATTCAGCAACAGCAGCAGCAGCAGCGCCATCCCGGTGGCGTGCGGCGACAGGAAGAAACAATAATCCGATAGAATTAATCTCCTATCATTCCACTTGTGTCAACAATTTTCCAGCACTTTGTGCAATTTTCATGCTTCCTTTTTGGCGCTCCCACGTTTCGGAGTGTGGGTACGTGTGTGTGTGTGTTCTAGTTTTTTTCTTCACATGTCCAGAGGTTCTTTATCTTAGTTATTTTTTTAAAAGAAATGGTTAGTCTTTTATCAGAAGTCTTTTTATTATTATTTTTAACTCGTCAAACTTTAAAAAAATCTAGTTTGATTTATGTCATACAAAACCTTAGAACCACTGCTCATTCGAGCGACCCAACAATAGGCCTTCCTTTCCAGCCTTTTTTGTCCTTACTTATTTTTCATTCGCAATTTTCCACATCCCAACCGTCATCATCTTGGGCTGTTTTTCCCGTGATTTGCTTCTTTATAGCTCCATCATTTTCCCATATCCCATTCCGAAATCTGCCCCCCCCTCCCCCACCACTCAGCAATACCCCCCGCAGTTGGTTGTGTTTTCGCCCGAATTTCCCGACGACGACGGTGCTGGGTTGGCAAAAGGAAAAGGAAAATCAATTCGACACGAGTGGAATGAAATAAATAGGTCACGGCATTGCCACACGACCGACCGCCAGAACCAGCTGAGCCTGGTGGCCTGGTGTACATAAGCCCTCCCTCGGCCCAACCACCCCCACCTCTCTACAACACTTCTTGGGAAGCGAGCGAGAGAAAAGAAGGAAACAAAATCATGCAGCCAAAAACGGAATCCTGGTGCGTCGCACCCACCCTTGGGAATGCCTTGAAATTCGTTGATGTTGAGCTTTTTTTTGGGATAATTTGGCCAATATAAAAAAATAGATTGTTGATGTTTCTCAAAAATCTTTTTTTTTTTCTTGTTCTGTTGAAAAGTATCTGTCAGTTCTCAGCAGAAGGGCAATTCTCTACCTACGAAATTGTATTTTTTGTATTTCAAACCAAAAAAGCCATTTTGTATCAACAATTTGCGAATATCATTTTCCATCCAAATGTGTCAACTGTCCTGGTGATCCTTGGGGCTAGCCCCTGAAATCAAAGATTGGCCCATCACTATGCTAAATTCCAAATTTGAGCTCATTCTAACAACGGGAACCCCTCCTTCTAATCGCTTAACTCTCTACAGCCTTTAGACGGGATTCGATCTAAAAAATCGCCAAAAAACCATTTTCAAGCAATGTTTGATCTTTTTAAAGCAGAGCAGTTCTTTCAGATTCTGGTCATTCAATTTTTTTTTCTATTTTTTAATCCGGCTGAAACTTTTTTGGTGCCTTTGGTATGCCCAAAGAAGCCATTTTGCATCATTTGTTTATCCATATAATTTTCCATACAAACTTGGCAGCTGTCCATACAAAAATTATGTACACTGGAAAAAATTATACACGGTAAAAACAATTGGTGATTTTTTATTTAATTTTTTATCACTAAAACTTGATTTGCAAAAAAACACTATTTTTGATTTTTTTCATTTTTTGATATGTTTTAGAGGACATAAAATGCCAACTTTTCATAAATTTCCAGGTTGTGCAAAAATTTTTTGCAAATGTAGAAAATCACAAAATTTCATTTTACAGAAAATTCACTAAATTCACTAAAAAGACGATTTTCAATCACTCCTGAAAGTTTCTTGATGACACTTCGTGACTGAACTGAGTAAGAGACGATTTAAGTTCGCAAATTTGCAATGCGCCAAGCGAACTGTCAAACTTTGTAAACGTTTTTCCCTAAAAACCGAGTTGATTTACGGGTGCCACGATATCTCGAGATGGGATTGACCGAATTGGCTGAAATTTGAGGTGAAAACTCCCAAGACATATCCCGTGTGCATGACGAAGCCCGATTTTGAAATTTTGCTTTTTTAAAAAATACAAAAATCAAAAACTGTCAATTTTTTTATGAAAAACATAAAAATATTTTTATCTTTTTTTAAATTAAGTTTTTGAAAATCGGCCTTCGTCATGCACACAGAACCGGTTTAACGAGTCTTCACCAAAATTTTGAGCCGATTTGGTAAAAGCAGTGTTGAGATATCGTGGCACCCGTTTTTTGAAACTGCTAACTTGAAATAGCTATATCTCGGCAATGGTACATCCAAATGTCTTCATATTTATTTTTTTAATAGATGAAAATATATTTTTTAATGCCCAGCAATAAGATTAAAAAATAGTTTGAATGTGTGCTCATACCAACCGCTGACATTTTTGACGATTTACATGTATGAAACCCCTTAATCAATACTGATTTTTTCAAAAAATCGAAATATTCGTCGCATTAATTTTTCAACTTCATTTTTCGATGTAAAATCAAATTTGCAATCAAAAAGTACTTCAGTGAAATTTTATAAAACTGCACCGTTTTCAAGTTAAATCCATATTTAGATGATTTTTTTTGAAAATAGTCGCAGTTTTTAATTTTTTTAAATTAGTGCACATGTTTGCCCACCTTTAAAAAAAATATTTTTGAAAAACTGTGAAAATTCTCTATATTTTGCTTTTTTCGACTTTGTTGATACGACCCTTAGTTGCTGAGATATTGCAATGCAAAGGTTTAATAACAGGAAAATTGATGTTTTCTAAGTCTTACCCAAACAACCCACAATTTTTTAATGTCGATATCTCTGCAACTAATGGTCCGATTTTCAATGTTAAAATTTAAAACATTCGTGAAATTTTCCGATCTTTTCGAAAAAAATATTTTCAGAATTTTCAAGTCTACACAGAAAAAAAAATCATGGTAATATTACATCTGGGAAGGGGTACATCTTTAATGTCAGAAAAAAGGTGTAATTTTACCTCTGGAAATGTGTAATTTTACCACTTTTCTGGTATAATGTCACTTTTTCAGTCTAAATTGAGGTAAAATTACATCATAAAAGAGGTAATATTCAACCTTCCAAAATTACAGCTTCCAAATTTACATTATTTTTTTCTGTGTAGACTAACATTTAAAAAGTGCCAAATATTCAATATTACGCCCTTTTAAATTGTTAGTCTTGGTTTAAAAATTCAGAAAATTTTTTTTTCGAAAAAATTGGAAAATTTTACGAATGTTTTATATTTTAACATTGAAAATCGGACCATTAGTTGCTGAGATATCGACATTAAAAAATTGTGGGTTGTTTGGGTAAGACTTAGAAAACATCAATTTTCCTGTTTTTAAACCTTTGCATTGCAATATCTCAGCAACTAAGGGTCGTATCAACAAAGTCCAAAAAAGCAAAATATAGAGAATTTTCTCAATTTTTCAAAAATATTTTTTTAAAGGTGGGCAAACATGTGCACTAATTTAAAAAACTTAAAAACTGCGACTATTTTCAAAAAAGTCATCTAAATATGGATTTAACTTCAAAACGGCGCAGTTTATCAAAATTTCACTAAAGTTCTTATTGATTGCAAATTTGATTTTACATCGAAGAATGAAGTTGAAAAATTAATGCGACCAATATTTCGATTTTTTGAAAAAAAATCAGTATTGATTCAAAAATTCATAACTCGCTCAAAGAGTTTTTGCACACATGGATTTTCTGAAAAGTTGGCATTTTATGTCCTCTAAAACATATCAAAAAATGAAAAAAATCAAAAATGGTGTTTTTTTGCAAATCAAGTTTTAGTGATAAAAAGTTAAAGAAAAAATCACAAAAAATTTTTTACCGTGTATAATTTTTTTCCAGTGTAGTCCGTATCCATACCTACAACTTTGCCGAAGACACCAAATCGATCAAAAAATTCCTTCCAAAGATACAGATTTTTGAATTTTCATGCATCATTTTTGTATGGACAGCTGCCAAGTTTGTATGGAAAATTATATGGACAAACAAATGATGCAAAATGGCTTCTTTGGGCATACCGAAGGCACCCAAAAAGTTTCAGCACAAAAAATACAAATACAAATACAAAAAATAAAATTTAAGAAAAAAGACCGATTTCGTAGAGAATTGCTCAGCATTGGAAAGAAATTGTAGGGTTGGAAGTTTGACTTGTTATATGTGACTTTGCCAATGTTTTTAAAAATGTCATTTTAAAGGGGTCAACTTTTTCCGTGTTTTTACTATCATTTCTTATATATTAAGGAAAAAAAGCATACAGTAACGTTTCTAGTGTCCCAGACTATGCCTCCACACATTTTTTTTACGTTTTAAATGATAATGGTGCCATTCTATAACTGAAAATGGGTCATTCCATCTCAACTGTGCACGAAAAAGTGCAAATTTGAAAATTACCCTCTCCGATCCTGCTCAAATTTGGCAGAGCTGTTGATACTATCAAAGCATGCAAGAATCCCGAATTTCATCCAAATCGGACCACCCCCTCCATTTTTGTACCTCCCCAAAAAATTGACTTTTTGGCGATTTTTGACCAAACCTCCTAGTTTCAAACGGCGATAGCTCAGGAACCACAAATCTCAGAAGGTCGGTCTCAGACTCAATTTTGAAGGAAATTGGACGTAGAATCCATTTCCGTGATCAAAATTTTGATTAATTTATTTTTTCTACCTGTATTGCGCAATTGAAAACTTTAAACGGCCGTATCTCAAAACACCCCAACTTATTTTTTTGATTTGACCTCACCATCGTGTTCCCCGGCCAATTTTACATAAGAATCACTTATCGACAGAAATGAATATGTTTCGTTCTAGAGATATCGAATTTTAAAGTTTTGTGTTTTCTAGATTACCTACATCAGCTTCATTCGCCGCATCTGCTAGAAGCACACAGGCGAGCTGATCAATAACTGCTACCTGGTGTTCTGGGAGATGATTAATTTAATTTATATTTTTATAATTTTACGCAAATATTTATTCAAATGGCTAATAGGGAAATTCTCGTATGTTTGCCAGGTTAAGTCCTCGCTCCTAGTTTCATCCAATTTGCTCATTTTCACTATTTGAACAACCAAATTTGCAAAACTTTTGATAGAAACTTGCTTGTTCACTTCTCATTGAGCTATTTATCACTCGATTTCAGTTGAAAACGCTTTTAATAAGCTATGGCAACATTAGAGGAACGCTGAAATTAGATGCTGTTCCCTACCTTGATCAATCTATTTTTGTGAAAGGAATATTTATTGGGTTATTTTGAATGCACCGTTTTTTACGTGTTGCTAACCGTTTTAGAGTACCTTCGAGGCCATGACTAGGGCCTTTGTCATGGGCGGTAGCAAAATAGTGCCATTCAGCAAAACCCTAAAACCTGCTTTATTATTATTATTATTATTATTATTATTATTATTATTATTATTATTATTATAGTTTATTATTGACACTTTGCCATAATTTGGCAAATCTGATTTATGGTTTAAAAGATTGATCATATTAAATCAATTTTTATATTGTGAGCCAGCTTCATTTGATTAAATGATGATTTTGGTCAAGGTACATTTAATTAAAAAAAATCCTTATACGTGAGGACAGCAGCCGTATTGTGTTCCAAGAATCTAAGAATTAAAGAAGAAAAAAAAACTGTAGTTCGGACGGTGTCAAAATCATCGCAACTAAATTTGGGGAATTAGCCACTTTGCAGCAGATCAAACTTTGTTATTTTCTTAAATTTTTGGTGGAGTATGAAAAGGATTTCTGGAAGGTATCCAGAAATCATTTTCATACTCCACTAGAGTACAACGTATAAACAATTTTTTTCATATGTTTTACTCAATAATGTATCGTGCACTTATTGTTCAGTGTTACTAACAAGATTTCATTTTCCTGCTCGCTTCGTCGGATTCCAATTCTGCCCTTAACTGTGTGTCGTAATTACTCTATCCTATGGGTTAGCACAGAAATTCACTTCATTATTTTTTTTGAGCAGATACACATTCGCGATTAAACTCCAGATTCCTACAGTGTTATACAGTTATTTTTTGCCCAATTTGATAAAGATTATTTATGATGAAATATTATTTCAATAAATGACCAGGTAGCAGTTATTGATCAGCTCGCCTGTGTGCTTCTAGCAGATGCGGCGAATGAAGCTGATGTAGGTAATCTCGAAAACACTAAACTTTAAAATTCGATATCTCTGGAATGAAACATATTCATTTCTGTCGATAAGTGATTCTTATGTAAAATTGGCCGGGAACACGATGGTGAGGTCAAATCAAAAAATAAGTTGGGGTGTTTTGAGATACGGCCGTTTAAAGTTTTCAATTGCGCAATACAGGTAGAAAAATAAATTAATCAAAATTTTGATCACGGAAATGGATTCTACGTCCAATTTCCTTCAAAATTGAGTCTAAGACCGACCTTCTGAGATTTGTGGTTCCTGAGCTATCGCCGTTTGAAACTAGGAGGTTTGGTCAAAAATCGCCAAAAAGTCAATTTTTTGGGGAGGTACAAAAATGGAGGGAGTGGTCCGATTTGGATGAAATTCGGGATTCTTGCATGCTTTGATAGTATCAACAGCTCTGCCAAATTTGAGCAGGATCGGAGAGGGTAATTTTCAAATGCTGTTCCGCTTCAGATGGAATGACCCAAATGTGAAAAACAGGTAAAAACTTGAAAAAGTGCCCGTGAAAACATGAAAAAAATTAGATAGGCAAAATGTAATGATAGTAGGTGGTATAATAGGCCAAATACTACCAAAAACAAAAATAAACTGAACAAGATAAATTCAAATTTTAATACTAAAAATAAAACAAGAAAAACATAAAACAAGAGAAGTAAAGTTTTTCGTAAAACAAAAGTTGCTTCAAATAACCTCCTAAGCATGGGAAAAATATTTTTTTCGAAAAAACTAATTTGGGCAGTAGAGGGTTAGAGTTTAGATGGGAAAAATTCTCAAAATGTATGGAGAAAAGCAACTGTTTTAGTTTTTAACCAGTGGAGGGTGTCATAGTTATCTGATTCACTGAATTTTTCGGATGTAGAACCATCATTAATTTGGAAAACCTTTCCAAAAACACCATATTTTTTTTTATTTTTTGAAAAGTTATCAGCTTCTGAAATTGAACATCTTTGCGCAGTCGGCACTAATAGGCTCCCTAGAAGCTGGGTAATTTCCCGCCAATTTACACAAATTCGGAAAAAAGTTGCCATGATTCCTCTTCGATTTGCGTGGTAATTTGTGCTAGGAGATATTTTTCGTCTCTGATCATGAATCTGAGCTCAATTTTTAGATATTCATTTGATCCGATTTTGTGTCCCATAGATTGCTATTGCTATTTTTTTTTTGAGGATCTGACAACCCTAACTTGAGATATAGCCACTTAAGTGCCATATTTAAACGTTTTTTAACAAAAATTCTTGTGACCTTGTGACTCATATTCAGATAGGAAATTAAGAAACTATTCCAAAGAAACGTTGAGTTTCAAAATCTGGCAACTCTGTCTTGAGATACTTTACCTACTGAGTGTCATTTTCAAGCTTTTTTGACCTCCGATCTCACTTATCTGTATGAAAACTAAGCACGGATCCATCGTCAGACCTATCGTTGGATAGGTAACTGAAAGAACTTTCAAACAAGCCTAAAAAAATAAGATCTGGCAACCCTGATTTAGTTATGAAGATATAGTTAAGTGATATTTTTAAGGCTTTGATAGGGCTCACTTATGTATGTGACATCCGGATCTATCAGTATAATTTTCTGAAGATCTGGCAACCCTGTTCCAAGTCAAAACCACTTAAATCATAGGAACAGGGGTGCATGGAGCGCGAACAAGAGCTGATTCAGCGACAATCATGGGTTGTAACAATCTGCGATCGTAACAACCTCTGACTGAAAGTTTATTTTTTATCTCGAGAGAGAAAACCCTCATGACTCTCTCGAGTCGTCTCTTGTAACAACCCGCGACTCAACTTTTGCTGTCGCACAGAGAGCGTTACCGATTGCTTTTCCTAGCAATCACTGAAGGTGGAACCCAGTGAGCGCCGGGGTGGTCTTGTCGGCGCGAATTTCCTCATTGGTTACTGTGATTTGCGCGCCACGTGTTTTCTTTTTGCTTGCTTACGCAATGCAATTCTAGCAAGAGTTTTAATGTTTCTTTTAAAAGCTTCTATAAGAAATTGGTTTGCTTGTTTACAGGACAAATAAAAAAACCTCACGATTTTTTATGCAATATTCTTGAAAAAGGCGAGAAAAGATAACTTTTTAAACAGCACCAAGGAACGGATTCAGTGTACAGGGTGTATTTTATAGCACATGTTAGCCTTTCGGAAGCCTACAAACCTCGTGGCTCGTGGTCATGACCACTTATAGTACCAATGGCTAGCATCTTGTATTTTGATACAGACTTTCACACCCGGGTCACCTAAGTGTGAAAGTATGGTTCGGGAGATGAAGCCGAATTCCTGCGCTTTAATTCGAACCAGCGACTTTTGGGATAGTTAGTCCAGTATATTCGGATATAAGTCGGCTCTTTTACGACAATTTGTGGTGTGATTTGAAATACAGAGTATCAAAAAAGTGTCCGTGCAGCCCTCTCCTTTGAAGCTGCATATTGGCCCTATTTAATAGTTTCTTAACAAATTTCATGGCATGGTACAGTATGTATTTCACTAAAAACAACTTATTGCTTTAAAGATTTCCAAAACGATCTTTAAAAATCCCCTTCCCAAATATTTGAACCCTAGCATTGTTGTTAAATTAGAGGCATTTAAACTATTCTCAGTATCGTACATATCAATTTATCAAAAAGACGAAGTTCAAAGTTGTGACCATTTGATGCAAATCTACACTCAAAGTTAAAATCACTCTTTGTACTAAAACAGATATAAAAATATTAGAAAAAAAAACTGATTTTCAGAATAAACCCAAATTATCTAAATACGCTAAACTTTAAAAAAAATATTTATGATTGTTTCCACATTATTGTAACTATTTTTTTCCAAAAATTGTATTTAAAAACGTTACTTAATCCACCTTAAGGTGGTTGGTGCCTTCCTCACATTCAAGTTGTATTTTAGGTTTTATTTACAAATTATCTAAGAGTTTTTTTTTGAATCGGCCAAATACTACCAAAAACAAACAAGATAAATGCTAATTAACATTCCAACGCCCAAGGCTCCAAAAAAGTTGGAACGGTAACTTCAACTCAATGGTTCTCGGGCATAACCCAACCAATCAAGATGATTCTTCTTTCCAGTGATTTGTTAGGATGTCTAGATGATTCTAGAACTTTGCAGAACTTAATTTGATCAAATCTGTATATTTTGCGATCAAAAACATCGTTCCAACTTTTTTTTTCGCATGTAAAAAAAATCGCCAAAAATTCCGCGGAGGCAGTCGTTTTAAAAAAGGTGGAACGATGTTTTCGGTCAAAGAAATTACAGATTTGTTCAAATTAAGTTCTGCAAAATGTTAGGATCATCTAGACATTCTTACAAATCATTGGAAACAAGAATTGTCCCGATTGGTTGAGTAATGCCCGAGAACCAGCGAGTTGATGTTACCGTTCCACCTTTTCTGGGAGGCTTGGGCGTCCGCGTAAGTTGAGCATGCGTTGGGCGTTCCAGTGTTAAAAAACTAAAAAAAAGGAAACAAGAAAAACATAAAACAAGTGAAGTAATGTTTTTCGTAGAACAAAAGTTGCTCAAAATAACCTTTTTCAAAAAAAAAAATGCAGTAGAGGCTTAAGGGGATTGACTTTCAGGTGAATGGTCTATTGTGGTATATTGGTCAAGAATGAGGTAATAATACAGTATACTGTATACGGGGCCATCCACAAATCCACAAACCACGTTGACACTTTAGGAGGGGTTGACGATTGCCCACGCTCCATACAAAAAAGATTTTATTTGTATGGAAATTGTCTACGATAGGGGTGGGGGGGGGGGGTGTCCACGTGGTTTGTGGATGGTCCCTACAGTATACAGTATCCTATAAAAATGAAAAATGAAACGAATCATTTACTTCATGATTCCTTACATTTGTCCCGCAATTTCTAAATGTAAAAAGTTTTTCAAACAATAAATCAAACTACTTTTTACGAAGAGAAGTAATTGAGAAGGAATACTCATATTTCCCTAAAATATGTTGAAACTTGGCATTAATGCCAATCGTTTGAAAACTAGAAATACAGGGTTAGGGTTAAATAAAACTGAAATGTTATAGCATTATGGATTACAATTTGTTTTTGAAATATTTTCCAACAGGTAAGGTTTTACTCAACATTATTATTTTTAAAACATGTACTGGGGTAGGCCACACAAAGTCCATGCACTATTTTGGAAAAAAAAAGTTTTTTCAATAGTGATTAGAAAAATAGTTACGTTAAAAATTCTTAGTTTAAATTCCGGGGTGACTTTGATAGTCAGATTTTTTCTTGTTAAAATCATACTTAGGATGTTTAAACTTTATTTGTACGTTGAATGTACCATTACTGAAGTTGCTGATATTGTTTTTAAGAAAAAAAAATCAATGTTTATATTTGGTCAACTAAGTTTATAAGCTTTTTAACAAAATAAATATAAATTTTAGGTAAAATTGTTAAAAAGTCGGAATTTTGCTTGAAATTTGCAAAAACTAGTTTTGTTTATAAAATTATCGATTTATATGGCATTTTATACTGCACGAATCACAATTTTTCACATTTTACATGAAATTTGTTCAACTGAAATTGCCTATAAATTTGAAGTTTTTTTTAAATTGTGTTCCAAAAACACATATTATTTATTATTTACAAACTTATTTTACCTTCTCCTAGTGGAAAATTGTCCAAAAAATCCGAAAATGCATTCCGTTTTCCGATTCAATATCATGTTTATTGAGAAAATCATGACACTTTGAGAAGTTTAAAATAATGAATTTCATCACCATTTTCTTAACTTTAGTTTACTAACTTTTTAAACTTTTCAAAATTTCATGAAAAGTGTTTTTTGAGGTTCTTTGAACACTTTTCTACCACGGTCAGAATGATTCTTAACAATTCTGTACGTATTTTAATTGTATTCTTCATTTTGCGGAAAAATCGCAAACCTATCAAAGTCACCCCGGCTATCAAAGTCACCCCGTTTTACGGTACAAAAAAAAACCCGTTGCTCTTTTGTTGGGAGGTAATTCTCGTCGAAAGCGCTTCACCACATCACGCATTTTTATGCAGTTAACAGCTTGTGCAACTTTGTTCAACCTTTACTTCAAATTTAACTGCATTAACACACAAACACGAACACGTTCTTTGAGCTGAAACAAACGGAAACGCATTCAACGTGCCCATGCAGTTTTAATGAGTTTAACACACTCCAGAAATAAGTAATCGATTAAATTCATTTATTATAATCGTTCATATTAAAACTAATCGTTCTAGAAAACATTAAATATTAAATACAATTATTCTCAATAAAACCGTATAATCGTGGTCCTGCCCTTAAACACCAAAATCGTCTCTTGTAACAATCATGGATTGTTACAAGTCGCGATTTTTGGAAATCGCTCTCCGCTCGCGATTCAAGATTCGTTGCGGTCCCAAATAAACAAACCCCTTGACGACGCGAATCGGGTGAGATCCACCCAGTGAATGATTGTGAACGATCGCTTTGGTGTGAGTTCCTTCTTGGTTACACAGCGGGACTAGCAACGCGTTGTTTTTGTTGAGAGCAGTGGCGCTTACTGTGTGTGTATATCTTCACTCATTGATCGCGCGAAACGATTTTTTAGCGACCCTGCATAGGAATATACTTGGATGAAGCCGGATCTCACTTATATGTGAGACAACTGTGTCCAGTTCCATCATCATCTCTATCGTAATAGATAGGTTTGAGATATGTGATAGAAAGACCTTTCAAATTAGTCTGAAAGTTTGAAAATTTGGCAACCCTGTCTCGAGTCATGCTCATTCAAGTGATATTTATGAGCTGTGTTAAAGGCGGATCTCACTCAGACCACTTGAGTGATATGTATGTACTTGTTAGGCCGGATTATTTGGATTTAGGCAATTTTACACAAAACACTAAGTTTTCTGTGTACTTGATTGTTTTCATAACTTCCATGCCAATTCTTTCCGAATTTTTTATAACCATTTCTTTGTTAGAGTCAAGAAGGCACCAACCACATAGGTGGATTTTTTTTTTTCATTGAGAACAAAAGTTTTCTAAAGAGTTATCAAGATTTAAAAAAAAGGTTTAAAAAGTTACTTTTTGTCTTTTGACGTTCCACACGTTTTAAAGTTATTATGAACAATGACAAACACGTTTTGTTTGGTTGACCATTAGGGCGAAAATTTAAAAAAATCAACATTAGGAATACCTTTTGACTCAATTACTTACGCAAAAATAAGTATCCATGCCAACTTTGATCCAATCGAATAAGGTTTAGGAGTCACTTTTCATCGTTGAAGTTTATAAGGGAAAATTCGCAAAAATGTATGCATAAAAACGTCGTATCAACGTCAAAATTTCCAAGTGTAAGATTCATGTAGGAAATTCAATTCTCTACAACTTTGTCGAAGGGTGCAAAACGATCCGAGTTGATCCTGATTTTTGGTGATTTTTTAGTATTTTTTCTTCTTGCACCTTTCGACAAAGCTATAGGGATTTAATTTTCTCAAGAATCTCACGCTTGGACCTGGCAGAAAAATACTGAAACGACGTTTTTCTGCATACATTTTTACGATTTTTTTCTAGAGTTGTTTTCAGATCGTGGCCCGATTTGGATGCTAAACTCGATGAAATTTAAAGTTCAAACAACAAATCTTCAAAGTGTTCGAACTCATTCGAAAAACTTCAATATGTGTCAAAAAGATCCTGGAATGGATTCCCTTTTCTCATATCTTTTGCAAATTACTGTAGCAAAATTGTACAAAACTTTCCATCCCGTTTTCTGTTCAGAAAATTTTAATAATTACAGTCGACTCTCTGGTTGTCAATATCCAAGGGACCGTCGAGGAAGAGAATCATCGGTTTACAGAACGATGCCTAATGAAGACTCGATTGAAAATATTTTTTCTTGATGCCCAGCTATGGGAGAGAATCATGGCAACGTCCATCAAACAAAAACAAACTAATGTCAAACAGCCTTCAAAGCTTCGTTTCGCCAAGAAAAATGTCTATGCAAGCCATGAGATAGTGAAATTATTGACAACCAGAAGAGATTTTTAAAGCAAACAGAATCCAAGGGACCGTCGAGGAAGAGATCCTTCAAGCAAGGGAAAATATCGAGGAATGAAGATAATTGAAGTATACAGCCGAGAGTCGACTGTATTACAAATATTTTATTCATAATCGTAATAGTATTGTTATCAGAAAGCACAGAAAACTTCAAGACTGTTGCTTGAAACTCAAAATCATGTATTTTACGACGTTTTGGCCATTGTTGCAGTCACTGGCACTGGCATCCAAAATTATTCTCGCTTCCTTGAGTAGCTATTTATATCCCACGCACACACAAGTACACTAACACTCACACGCACATCCTAGCCCTCTGAAAATTCTTGCGTAAAACTGAAACACGCACTCGAGGTTGTTTTTATGTTTCTTTCCTGGACATTGAGGGAAAATCTTCTCAATAAAACATGGCTGGGTTGCCAGAGGTCAGTAATTGTTGCGCTTTCAGAAGGGAAGAGTTTGATTTTTTGTTAGGTTATATGTTATTGAATTTTTATTCAAACTATCAGTTTATCTTGCTTTATCTTGGTTTATCGTAAGAAGTTTGCTGTTAGATAACAACAAATATCTCGAAAATCCCACTATTTAACCCACTAACACTCTTCTAACAACATTTCTCAACAACAGACAAGTGACCTAAGCCGACCAATTGTCTTCCAACAATAGCGGAACCATTCATAAACTCTCACGTAAATGTGTTCCAGAACATCATGGTGTGGCTATTTTTGGCCTCTGTGTGAGTCAGGTTTCGGCCTCGAAACTGTGGGAAAAGTCCCAAACGACTTTGTTGTCGCTCGTAACTCTGCCCACCACCTCTTCCCTGATCATAAAAAAACGATATTTTTCTTGGACGCTCGTCCTACAGGAAGGACACGGCAAGGCCTCCCCTCCTCTAATACATACAAACACCCACATCATTCATACATAAACACACACATATTTTGATTTCGGGTTGCCTTCTTGACTGTCCATCATCGCGATGAGGCCCAAATTCTGGAGGCGTACACCCAAAATACACACACGCGAAGGTCAGTCCCGAAATGGCCAAACTTTGGGCCATAATTGTCTGGATTACGGAGGAGGACTTGGCCCGCGGCGTCCAGAAAGCTTCTCAAGGACACGGCCGTATACGTCCACAGCCGTTGGAGTTGTTTACGAGTAGAAGCTACCAAAAATTCTGGCTGGTATTTTTCACATTTTGAGCACTCCCTGGAGAGGGAAGATACGGCGTGGGAGGTATGTAGTACACGAACTTGGCTTACGGCCTACGTCAAGTGCAGTTTCTTATGTATCCAAAGTCCACGTGGTGGATAAGAGCTGAAAGAACTTTATACTGTATCACTTGTAATGGCTTTGGAGAAGTTGCTTGAAAAATATTGCAAAAGAGCAATTCTCTGAGAGTTCGAAATATTATTCATAGATTTGGATGAAACTTTCTGTGTATTTTTTATGATCAAAGAAGACATCTGGAACAACATTTGAGAGGGGCGGTACGACATTGCTCTTACTAGAGGTGGGAGAAAAAAGAGCGAACCACTCAAAGAACCGTGGCTCACAAAAAAAAACCGCGGTTCTTTTTTAAACTCAGGTCTTTTGAAAGAACCGTTTCAATATGGCATTATTTTGTTGTAAATATAATTTATTAAATTTCCAAAAAATGTAGTATTAAATTTGTTTTTGAGAATTGAAAATGCAATTTCAAAAATTTCAATGCTCATAAAAATTAATCCCATATGGGATGAAATGGTTTTCTGAACAAAATGAAATAAACTTTTCATTGTACAACTGAGTGTAGATTAAAGTAATACCGGAATAAAAATTTTAGCATTTCAATTAACATAATTTGTCAAATATTACCAAAAATCTACTGAATATTTGAGCAATTCTCTACCAAAACCGGAAATGGATTTTATTTGTATTTTTTGATTTGGTTCAAACTTTGTGGGGGCCTTCCCTATGACCAATTAAGCTATTTTGTGTAATTGGTTCACCCATTCAAGTCTCCATACAATGTTGGCAGCTGTACATACATACAAATCCGAGGTCCATTTTTCGAAATCCCATAATTCTGAATTTTTAATAAGACCGTAGTATTTTTTTTAATAGCGCGAAACCTTGGATGTAAACAACGAGAACTGTCACAATAGCCAGTTGAATAGACTGTTTGTTTTCATTCAAGGTTTCGTCCTTGTGAAAAGTTACTACAGAGGACACGTTTTTTCAGTGATTTGTAGCTTTTTGATGTTTGACCTTGAATGAATAAAAATGAGAGCACGTAATGTAAACAATAACAAACATGTTTTGTTTGGTTGACGATTCTGTGCATTTTCCCGAAGTTTGGTTGAATTTGGTTGACGAAGTTCCTAGTTATAATTACAAATTTTTACGGTAGTCGAGCTCGTTCTTGTGTCAAACGCGTTCTGACCTGAAATCACTTTGGCCAATAGTCGCACTTACATCAATTTGTAGGCTGTGTTAAGATAGCACAACAAGATTGAAACTCCTTTCATATGAAAAGTGACAAAATTATTATTTATTGTTTTTATTATTTTTATATTTATTGAATATCTCAGGATTGAAATCGATTTTTGGGTATCTGTGAAGGTCAAAAGGTGAGACATTATAAGCTGCACTAAATAGCGTTCTTAACTCAATTTGGCCCAAAATCGACATACAACAAGTTAGCACGAGAGCGACGATTTGTTGTCTACACCCAAAATTCAGAGTCGAGATAACCGTTCTCTCAAAATTTATTGAGGGCTCAGTGCCAAAATCGATAGAATAATGGTACCAACTCACACCATCATAACAAATGAGTTCATTCGTTAGTTGAATCAATAAATCTCCAACAAGTGTCATACATCGACTTCTGACTTCTCCTTGGTCACCAAGCTGTGGTGGCCGAGGCAGCTAAGTCATTGGATTGGTTTGTCAAAGGTCTCTGGTTCGATTCCCGTTGTCGACACTTTGGTTTTTTGTTTGACGGATGAACTTTTTTTGCAAATGAACCTCGAGAGAATAGTTCTATCGCCCATCTCGAGCTGTGTTCTCTGCGTCCGTGAATGGTACCACTATTCTCTCGACTCGAGACCATCATTCTCTCGGACTAGCGCTGCCAGTTTTGAGTGTAGAGGACTTTTTTGTAAAATTGGTCGCCCGATTTGATGGCGTACTGAAAATTCCGATAAAAACGTATTTTTCATTTAAAAAATCGCTGCCATTTTGTACTGTAATATTGAGATTGTAATTTGATGGGAAATTTATTATACTTTTCAACTCTGAAATGACCCAGGTAATTTTTTCATTTAGAATAAAAAACATTTTAAAATTTCGTGTTATCTTTCTGTAAATTTGCACGGTTACTTTTTGGTGTATAACAATGTTATATGGTGTTTGTATGTTTTCTTCACAAGTTATTGGAATTTTATGAAAAAGTTTTTTGAAGTGATGATTTTGACTACTGTTAACAAGTTTATTGAAGTTTTAACTTCTTAAAATCAATTGTGTACTAGCAAGGTGATCAAAATTACATAATTTTTTCATTAACATATATCTATTATTTATATTGCAATACAACATCACTACAAAAGCTTCAAAAATTCTCTGAAACTGTTTATAAAAAAAAAAGAAACGAATACAAATAAAGAGATAACAGTTAATGTATTTTTTTATGAAATCAGAATTTCATGTTTTATAAAAATCAAAATTTACAAATTATATTTAAGTCACTACCGAAAACTCCGGAAAGCGGGACTACAGTCTGAATAGGTACAAGAGATTTTAGAGCAATCAATTTGGAAATCGGTGTACTAATTGTTTTGTTCTGTTTCTGTTTAAACCGAAAATATTCAAAAAAACTAACTGAATCCACCTATGTGGTTGGAGCCTTCCTCACAACAATGGCTGTACACAAGTTTCATCTATTTTTTAGATCCGGCTTCCAAAAAGTACATCGATATCACTTAAGTGGCCATATCTCGATGTGGGTCTCGTGGCGCAGGGGTAGCGGCTTCGGCTGCCGATCCCGATGATGCTATGAGACGCGGGTTCGATTCCCGCCTTATCCACTGAGCTTCTATCGGATGGTGAAGTAAAACGTCGGTCCCGGTTTCTCCTGTCTCGTCAGAGGCGCTGGAGCAGAAATCCCACGTTAGAGGAAGGCCATGCCCCGGGGGGCGTAGTGCCAATAGTTTCGTTTTTTCGGCCATATCTCGAGACAGGGTTGCCAGATCTTCAATGTTTTGGGCTCGTTGGAAAGGTTTTTTAATCACCTAACCAACGATGGGTCGGATGATGGACCCGGACATAGTTTACATACATTTAAGTGAGATCCGGCTTCAAAAAAATACATCAATATCACTTAAGGGGCCATATCTCGAGACAGGGTTGCCAGATCTTCAATGTTTTGGGCTTTTTGGAAAGATTTTTTGATCACCTAACCAACGATGGGTCGGATGATGGACCCGGACATAGTTTACATACATTTAAGTGAGATCCGGCTTCAGAAAAGTACATAAATGTCACTTAAGTGGCCATATCTCGAGACAGGCTTGCCAGATCTTCAATGTTTTGGACTCGTTGGAAAGGTCTTTTGATAACCTAACCAACGATGGGTCGGATGATGGACCCGGACATAGTTTACATACAGTTAAGTGAGATCCAAATATATGTGAAAACACATTTTTATACATAACTTTTGAACTACTTATCGAAACTTCAATCTGTATAAAACTCGATCTATTGGACCCTAAACCAAGTCGAATGCAACAAGTTCGGGTCAAATCGGTTCAGCCAGTGCCGAGAAACATGAGCTAGTTTGTTGGTCACATACATACATACACACACACATACACACAGACATTTGTTCAGTTTTAGATTCTGAGTCGATATGTATACATGAAGGTAGGTCTACTACGTTTTTATACGAAGTTCATTTTTAGAGCAGAATTATAGCCTTACCTCAGTGAGGAAGGCAAAATAAAAACATTCGACCAAGATGCGACATTAATTTGTTACTTTTGTCCTTTTTGGCTCCAGATGCCGGTGTCTGATGACAAATAATAAAATCTATTTTTTTGTTGATTAAAATCATAAATATACGTAAATATAATACCAACACACTTAGAATTGATTACCGAATTCCGTAGTTGAAAAATCGGGTTGGTCGGTAAACAATCTGTAAAAATGAACAAAATTTTACCGAATTTTGGTTGTACGATGAAAAATAATGAACTTCATTACCGAATTTCGGTAAGTTTTTACCGAATTTGGTAATTTTCAACTTATCAAACTGTGCAGCAGTTGGAAATTCGGTAAACTTTACCGAATTCGGTAAAAAAATCTAAGTGTGGAGTCTTTCCAAAATAAATAAATGAATAAATAAAATAGAAAATATTTGGAGCGCTGAACATTTTGCGTATCCGTAAACTAAAATTTTAGCAATTTTCCATAATAAGCCAAATTAATGGTGATATATACCAAATACAAATTTTATGGTTTTAAAAATGTAAAAATCTGAATTTCCTGACCGCAATTTGTTTTTTTTTTCAACTTCGAGAATTAACGGGACAAAATAAATAAAATATCAGGATTCTGGAATTCACGGTTTTGTAAAAAATCCCGGGAATTTTGTCCCGGTAATTTTGTCCTGGGAATTCCCGGAATGAACGCCCTATTCGAAAGGTTAAAAAAAATGCAAAAAAAATATCATTTAGACGTTATTTGTGACTCGTACACAACCCAAGTTCTTGTTGCATATCATAAATATATATTTTATATAAATTTGAAGCCATTTCGAACAAAACATATTACCAATCATGGCTAAAATTCATTCAATTCCTAGTTTAATCATTATAACCTACTGATTAACATAACCTTATAATTTAATGAGATTTAAATAAGACCGATCAGCGAATAGGGAAATACAGGGTAACCCGAGACAGCTGGTGTTTGCGGTTTACCACTGGGGTGCCCAGAATATGGGACTGTTCTCGAAAACTCGCTCCAAAATTTCAATATTGTATTGGTGAAGTTTGTTGAAGAAATATCGAAGAAAGTATAAAAAATCCATTTTTTGCTTTCCTAACTGAGGTAAGGCTATAATCCTGCTCTAAAAATGAACTTTGTATAAAAACGTCGTAGACCCACCTTCACGTATACATATCGACTCAGAATCGAAAACTGAACTAATGTCTGTGTGTATGTGTGTGTATGTATGTATGTGACCAACAAACTAGCTCATGTTTCTCGGCACTGGCGGAACCGATTTGACCCGAACCTGTTGCATTCGACTTGTTTTAAGGTCCCATAGATCGAGTTTTATACAGATTGAAGTTTCGATTAGTAGTTCAAAAGTTAGGTATAAAAATGTGTTTTCACATACATCCGTATCTCACTTAAATCTATGTAAATTATGTCCGGCTCCATCATCCGACCCATCGTTGGTTAGGTTATCAGAAGACCTTTCCAACGAGCCTAAAAAATTGAAGATCTGGCAACCCTGTCTCGAGATATGCCCACTTAAATGATATTGACGTACTTTTTGGAAGCCGAATCTCACTTCCGGACATAGTTTACATCCATAACTATGTCCGGATCCACCATCCGACCCATCATTGGTTAGGTTATCAAAAGACCTTTCCAACGAGTCCAAAACATTGATGATCTGGCAACCCTGTCTCGATCAGCCATTGTTGGTAATAAGTCAGGAAGGCTCCAACCACATATGTGGATTAAGTTATTTTTTTAATCGGTTTTGTCAACATGCTGTGCTACTTCAAGCCAAATATTTCCACTAGTGTGATTCTTATAGGAAATTTCATGCTTTATAACTATGCCAACTTACCAAAATTGAAAAACTCGATCTTAAAAAGTTATAAGTGATTTACAGAAATCATTCTTGTATCAATACATTTAATCTTAACCAATTTCGCTCAAAATGGTACGGATGCTTAAATTAACCCGAACACTTAATTTCCGCTTGTAAATTAAAATGTGGTTGAACCTACACAGTTCAAACATGTGTTAATTTGGATGGTTTAATTTTGGAAGGTTGAAGATTACCTCTTTTTTATGTAATTTTACCTCAATTAAGACTGAAAAAGTGACATTTTACAAAAAAGTGGTAAATTACACTTTTTCCTGACCTTTATGTCTTTTACGATGTACCCCTTCTTAGATGTAATATCACCATGATTTTTTTTACAGTATAACACATGTTTGACCAGAAGCTTAGTTGTTCTTTTGCTCTATTTTTTTAATTAAAATCATCGCATTTGTCGAATTAAGCCAGCTTGTGAAACTATATTAAACTCGATTTTGAAATGCCTTGCAAACTTAAAACCACCACAATATTTCAGATTCCAAGAGCTTTATGACCGACAGAAAAATAATTCAATTTGATTCAATTGAATGACTGAAGTTGAAAATAAAACATACTCACACATACACACACAATCCCACAAAGGGGGAAAACTGTGTCAAATCGAACAACCCACGTACGACCGAGGAAACCATCCTCCTCCGACTTGGAATGTTTCTCGACTTTCTCGAGCGGAAAGAAATAGAACTCGAACAACAAGACGTAGAGAAACGCATCGCAACGGACGCTTCCGGCCACAGAACTCAACCGAGAGGTAACTGAACTGCGGAACCCACGGCGATACGTGAGCGGACTGCACTATCTGGTCTGATCTGGTTGGCGTAGATGAATGAAAGTTTACTCCGGGGAACCCCGTTTGTTTTTGCCCCCTCCTCTCTCGAGCCAGGGCACAGGGCAGGTGAGGGCCGTGCCACCTTGGAGCGAACCACGTGTGACCGTTTATTGTCGGTGGCCACTTTCGTTGACCTGGTTCTTGCAAACGAGCAAGTTTTGTGTGTGCGAAAACTTTTGTCTTGGGGGATGCTTCAGCCTCAGCGCTTGTCTGGAAATGTTCTGCGGCGAGTGTCGTCTGAGCGGACACGTACTCTGGGAAGACTTTGGGACTTTGGAGTAGCTGAATTCTGTCTGTGCCATGCCAATGCGTGGGAGGAAATGTGGAACACATTAATTATAGAGTTCTGAAGCGAACTTAGTTTATCAATGGCACTTTTGAAGCATACCTAACTTAATGGCAAGCCTTTGGACAAATAGCTTCACTGCACAGCACTAGTTGGTTGGTTTGACATTTTATAGTTGATACTCCAATGATTTGACACGGTCAAACTAAAATGTTACGAACTATCAATTTTAACACGGAGCTCACAACATGGTTGGATTGACAACTTTCCCCTCTGCTTTATGTTGATGATTGTCCATACAAAAAAAATGGCACGTGGCCAGCCCAGAAAAAATGACCCCCTTTCTATTTCAGACCTAAAAGCATATTGACAAATTGTCAAATTTTCCAAGTGTAACCCATAATGATGCCAGATTTTGACAGATTTTACATTATCTGCCAATTGCAACATTGTTTGACTAGAATTAACATGTTGAATTGAAAATTGTAAAATTTAGTAAATATTTACATCAACATGCAACTAGATTTTTGTAACACACATTTTAGTATCTCAAACCTAAACCTATGGGATCCATCGGTACATTTTTTTTATTTACCCCCTAAAGCACTGTTCACTGAATTATTCATAACACATTTTTGTCTTTTTTTAACAGATTTTTACAGGATTGTGTCCGTAAGTCTGACAATTTTAGAATAAGACCCAAGTAACCGCGGGACTGTATAAGGTAACATCAAATCCCCTCTATATCAACATATAATGTTTGCCTATAGAGTCTCGAAACTTTATATTCACTTTATACGTAAACGAAACTATTGGCACTACGCCCCCCGGGGCATGGCCTTCCTCTAACGTGGGATTTCTGCTCCAGCGCCTCTGACGAGACAGGAGAAACCGGGACCGACGTTTTACTTCACCATCCGATAGAAGCTCAGTGGATAAGGCGGGAATCGAACCCGCGTCTCATAGCATCATCGGGATCGGCAGCCGAAGCCGCTACCCCTGCGCCACGAGACGCCACGACTTTATACGTATGGAGGTAAAATTGAGTGGCGAAGTCTAGAGTTGATATAAAGTTATACCGTGGTAAAACGTCAAAGTACTACTTTACCGACAGTATTTAAAATAGAAAAATAAAAAAAAACTTTGCGCGCAGCTCTCTCTCTCTCTTTCGGGAGAGTGATTTTCATGCTGGGATGACGATTTTGAAAGTTTGTTGGTTTATTTGCTGTGTTTCTCTACTTTTGAGATTCTAAGCTGTGTGTTGGGAATGATGTACTGAGATGTTTCACCTAGATGCCCTGCGCTAGCCGTCTCGTCCGTCCTGAAATATATTTAATTAGATGATTTTTGTCGACTAAGTCTTCCTTGAGGAACCACTTCATTTTATGCAGAAAAACGAGAAAACTTGTTAGGTTAAAACACAGCTTTTATTAACTATTACACTTCAAAACACTACCAAATATTCACAAAATTCACAATAATCATCGACGAACAGCTCAGGGCACGGAGCGCCGATCCCGGGGTATTGGTGCAGCTTCCGCCGATGGCACGCAGCTTAATGTGCAGCGCGGTGATTCCGAGCGACTTGCACTTTTCGGTGACGTCCTGCGCGGCCAAGATAGCGGAGTAGGGCGAGGCCTAGTCACGATCGGCCATGGCCTTCATGCCGCCGGTTACGCGCGAGATCGTTTGCTTGGCTGAAAGATCCGTGACGTGAACGAAAGTGCCGTTAGAGCTGGCGTAGAGCAAAATCTGGACCTCCTCCTTTTCAGTTTTGTTTTTGCAGGAAGCCATCGCAGTTAGAAATTTGTCTCATGGGACGAGAAAGAGCTGTTAATGAAAAAGAGAATAATTTAATACTGAGCTCAGCTAACTAAGCATAATTAACTCACATTTTTATAGCCGCCGAACATTTTTTCCTGCAGCAATCACAAAAAATACCACGAAACTGCCAAACATTTATTACCCTCACTAGTGTTGAGTTAGTGTTTTGAAACATTATAAGAAATGTCAAAATGTGATATAACATTAAAGGCTTACTTTACAGTGATATATAAAGCTTACCATTAATGCTTCGAAACATTATTGGGCTAAATGCTTTGAAACTTTAATTGGCTGTTCTATATGTCATTATACAGTAGATTATAATGGTTCAAGCTACAAATGTTTCGAAACATTTGGAAAGACTATTTAAAGTGTCATAGCATCGGGAGTGTTAAGTTAGAGTGAATTTAGAGTTTTGATATAGTGCTTGTGGTTACTTGGGGAAGCCACATTTTCCTACCTTTTTGGCACCAATGTTTTGAAATCATATAAATAATAATAATAAGATAACCTTATTTGATTTTATTCATTTCAATTTTATGTTCATATTGAACTATGTCTGTAAATTTCATGTCAAGCATTCTCAACTAGGAATATTGTTTGGTTATATGTTGGGCAACAAAAATTACGCTATTATGGAATGAATATTGCCTATTTTCTTTTCGACAACCCATTAGAACGTTTTTTTTTGTTATATCATTTAAAAATAAGATTTTCACCATTTTTGTTTACCTTGACCAAATTGGATGAAAATTGAATTGTTATGATTAAATTTTTCAAAAAGGAATGTTCGAAAAGAAATCTTTTAAAAGTATTCAAGGAACAACTGTTAAATTTGAAATATGAAAAAATATCGTTTAATTTTAACCACTTTTACACTATGAAAATTATTTGAATTTAATTAATTTATAAGGACATTTAACCATATAATTAAAATCGTTCCATAAATGGAAGAATGAAAAATCTAATGAAGTTTACCCAAAGAATCCAACCATATTTCAAAAACTCGCTTCAAATTTTGTAAACTGTGAATTTGGTTTCATGAAACAGTGTTTTAAGTTAAATAGCGCTAGAAATTTGATTTTTAGGCAAATTCAATGATTATCTATTTATTCACAAGTTGAAAATACTTGTTCTGAAATTAGTAATTTGCCATAAAAACATTATTTCTACATGATATTTTTTTCGTTTCAACGTTATGGTCACTGAGACAAATTCAAAAGCATTTTTTTTGTGGGGCGTAGTTTTTCAATGTCCAAACACATTGATTAAAAAAATGCTTATTAACAAAAAAAATATTTCTTTTTTTTATTTGGTTCGATTTGAAAGACAGCATAAAAAGTAAGAAAACTTTTAATATTTTCTCAAAGTTGCATGATTTTTTACAAGCATTCATTGATTCTCACACTGATTTTGGACATTAAAGTTGCCATTCTATACAATTCTATTACAAAATATTAATCAGAAACAGGATCAGAATAATTTTCGTCAGATTTCAAATTTCCCGGGAATTCCCGGGATTTCCCGGGAAATTTGTTGAAAATTTCCCGTTTCCCGGGAATTTTGTAACCCCGGGAAATTGGACGCTCTAATACAACATGGCATGAATATATGAAAATTCAAAAATCTGTAATTTAAAGACTTTTTAAAAAAATGTTATGTTATGCCATGAAAAAGTTTTTTTGTAGCTACTAAAAAGGGTGATTTTTGCCTAACCTCAAAGGCCGGGTCTATTTGCTTTCGCGTGAGAGTCGCGCAGCATGCATATCGCCCGGTTGCCACATTGCTTAAGCAGTGTCTGCGTCTCTTCTGGAAAAAGTCTGTATTAATTATGTTGCTGAATACATCATTTTGTCTCGACAAAGATTTACACGAACTTATTACTGAAATATACAACTCATAAGACATTGTTTACTAAGACTAGGGGGACAGCATGCAATTCCATCGTGCACCTAATGTTGGCATATCGGCACTTTTAAATTTAATTACAGCCCCCCCCCCCCCCCTTTCTCCTTTATTTTGCAGATTTGGTTAAAAAAGAATTGAAAATTGCTGTTCTGGTAAAAACAATAATTATTTGGGTAATTCTCTACCAACTCACACGAAATCGGGAAAAGTTGCCCCGACCCCTCTTCGATTTGCGTGAAACTTTGTCCTAAGGGGTAACTTTTGTCCCTGATCACGAATCCGAGGTCCGTTTTTTGATATCTCGTGACGGAGGGGCGGTACGACCCCTTCCTTTTTTGAACATGCGAAAAAAGAGGTGTTTTTCAATAATTTGCATCCTGAAACGGTGATGAGATAGAAATTTGGTGTCAAAGGGACTTTTATGTAAAATTAGACGCCCGATTTGATGGCGTACTCAGAATTCCAAAAAAACGTATTTTTCATCAAAAAAGACACTAAAAAAGTTTGAAAAATTCTCCCATTTTCCGTTACTTGACTGTAAAAAATTTTGGAACATGTCATTTTATGGGAAATTTAATGTACATTTCGAATCTACATTGACCCAGAAGGGTCATTTTTTTATTTAGAACAAAATTTTTCATTTTAAAATTTCGTGTTTTTCTAACTTTTCAGGGTTATTTTTTAGAGTGTAGCAATGTTGTACAAAGTTGTAGAGCAGACAATTACAAAAATTTTGATATATAGACATAAGGGGTTTGCTTATAAACATCACGAGTTATCGCGATTTTACGAAAAAAAGTTTTGAAAAAGTTACTTTTTGCGTTTCTCTTTGGTTCGTCGTCCGTGTCTGTCGCGGGTGACTATAAACGGCCATGATCGATGTGACGACCAACTTTTTCAAAACTTTTTTTCGTAAAATCGCGATAACTCGTGATGTTTGTAAGCAAACCCCTTATGTCTATATATCAAAATTTTTGTAATTGTCTGCTCTACAACTTTGTAGAACATTGCTACACTCTAAAAAATAACCTTGCAAAGTTAGAAAAACACGAAATTTAAAAATGAAAAATTTTGTTCTAGATGAAAAAATGACCCTTCTGGGTTAATGTAGATTCAAAAAGTACATTAAATTTCCCATAAAATGACATGCTCCAAAAAATTTTACAGTCGAGTAACGGAAAATGGGAGAATTTTTAAAACTTTTTTAGTGTTTTTTCGATGAAAAATACTTTTTTTTCGGAATTCTGAGTACGCCATCAAATCGGGCGTCTAATTTTACATAAAAGTCCCTTTGACACCAAATTTCTATCTCATCACCGTTTCAGGCTGCAAATTATTGAAAAACTCTTTTTCGCATGTTCAAAAAAGAAAGGGTCGTACCGCCCCTCCGTCACGAGATATCAAAAAACGGACCTCGGATTCGTGATCAGGGACAAAAGTTACCCCTTAGGACAAAGTTTTACGCAAATCGAAGAGGGGTCGGGGCAACTGCTGTGTGAGTTGGCGGAGAATTACCCATTTAAGAAATAATAAAAAAATAATAATAAAAACTAAAAAACTCTTAAATCAATTTGAAAATACAACCTAAAATACACCATGAACGTGAGGAAGACACCAACCACCTTAATGTGGATTAAATAAGGTTTTTTTTTTTGAAAAAGTCACTCCACTCTTGATTCAAAAATTCATAACTCTGTCAAAGTTTTATTTTTTGCACATTCTGATAATTTTTGAAAAGTTGGCATTTGATGTCCCCTAAAACATATCAGGAAACCAAAATAATTGAAAATAGTGTTTTTTTATGCAAATCAAGTTGTAGTGACGAAAAGTTATATTAAAAATCACCATTTTTTACCGTGTATCATATTTTTTTCAGTGCAGTCCTTATCCATACCTACAACTTTGTCGAAGACACCAAATCGATCAAAAAATTCCTTCGGAAGATACAGACAAAAAAAAATCGAATGACCGAAATCTCAGAGAATTGCTCAATCTCATCGAGTGCTAAATATCTTAAGGGGTTTCAACTTAAAAGATGATTTTCAAGCACTCCTGAAAGTTTCATGAAGATATTTTATGATTAAAGTAAGTTACAGACGATTTATGCTGAAAATTTTGCCATGCGCAAAGCGAACTGTCAAACTTTGCGAGCGTTTTTCTCTGAACACCGAGTTGATTTACGGGTGCCACGATATCTCGAGATGGGATAAACCAAATTGGCTGAAATTCAGGGTGAAGACTCGCAAGACATATCCCGTGTGCATGACGAAGCTCGATTTTGAAATTTTGCATTTTTAAAAAATCCAAAAATGAAAAACATTTGAATTTTATGAAAAACATAAAAATCTACCTTCGTCATGCACACGGGACCGATTTAATGAGTCTTCACCAAATTTTTTAGCCGATTTCGTCAAGGCAGTGTTGAGATATCGTGGCACCCGTTTTTTTGAAAATGCTGACTTCATATAGCTGTATCTCGGCAATGATACAACCAAATATCTTCCAATTTATTTTGTTAATAGTTGATAATGTATACTTCAATGTCCTGAAAACAGATTTAAAAAAGTTTAAGTTTGTGCTCAAACCAACCTCTGACATTTTTGCCGATTTATATGCATGTAACCCCTCATCGAATGTGAGCAAACAAGTTTATACCTACAATTTTACTAAATAAGTTGTTTAAATAGTGGAAACCAGCAAATTGGATGGAGTTAGGAGCGAGTGCTTAACCTGGGAAATACACGAGAATTTCCCCTACACAAATCTTTTTTTGACACTTTTTTCACTGCGGTGACTCCAAATATCTCCTGTCATTCTTGAACGACGAAATAGCCTACTTTTCTGTACCAAAAATAACAAAATCGAATAGCAACACTTTTCAAAATAAATGAAAAGTTCTACTTTTCAGCACTCAAATAGGTGCTGAAAAGTTGAACTTTTCAGCACTTGTTTCGAAAAGTAACACTTTTCAGCACTTGTTTCGAAAAGTAACACTTTTCAGCACTTGTTTCGAAAAGTAACACTTTTCAACATTTTTTTGATTTAAAAGATTTATTGACAAAATACATGAAAATTTGACATAAAACTTCACCCATTGTGTATTTTTTGGAATTGCAAAAAATGTTGTATGGAACTCGTTGCAAAACTTGATTTTTTCAGCACTCTTCGTATTTATCCAACTCGGTAAACCTCGTTGGATAAATGTACGACTTGTGCTGAAAAAATCCTCTTTTTGCAACTTGTTGCATAAACTACTATTAAGATAGCGTCTGCTATCTTTTCACATTTTTTTTCATTCAAATATCGATCATAATTTGTTAAAAATAACTACCTGATTCAAAAAGTCAGGCTTATTGCAGACCATTGCTATACAATTTAATCCAAATTTATGATAATCAATTCCGATACGTTGCTAATGAAAACCTACCTAAAAAGTACTGCCTGTTGTTGGATTGAAAGGCAAATCCTTCCTGGAATAAAATCCGTCCGATTATGCAACAGCAGAAGCAATGCATATGCCTTCTATCACAGCACCCATCCTAACAAGGGCAAAATAAAGCTGTCGGCTGTCATCGTGTGCATAAATTGAGCAATGTTGCACTTTAATTAATGCATTCGTTTGATATGTTTTACACAGCAAACACAGTCCGCCTTAGTTGGGTATGGGGGTTTGGTGGAATCCCGCATTTCTAATGCATTAAAAACCATTAGATAATACGCATTCCATTAACCCTCTACTGAATTTGCTTCAAAATTGTAATTAGAGAAAATTTAAAATATAAATTCAAACAATAATAATTCCAAAATAGTATATTTAATATGAAACAAATCTAACTACAAACCAACCCTCCCAGCCAAGGGTTCACTTTCCTAAGACAGATGAAACGAAGCAATTTAAGGATGCCATAATAAGGTCTGCTGCAAAAGAGGTGCCCCCCCCCCCTCCCCCATCCCACCCTACTGTTTCAGACTCTGCAACTGCACTTGCACTTGTGTGTAGCAGCACGGTCGGTATTCTATTATTTCAAACCCACCGCTCTCTCTCTCCCTTTGGTTCAACATCAGAGTCGTCGTCTATCACGATGCCACAGAGCCTGTACAGGTGCACACATACACACACATACACCACACGATAACAAGCAGGTAAAAATTTATGCAGCACCATTTCCGGGACCACCCCTTCACCCCTTACCGATCAAGATTGCATCTCTCCTGAAGGGTTCTTTAGAGAAAATGGGAAATGTAAAAAAATTGAGAAATGTGTTGTTTATGATAAAAACAATTTAAAAGCTTTATCCAAATTGCAATTGACGAGTAATTTTATAATTTTTAGTTCTTTAAATATATTTTAAGAAAAAAAAAACAATCTTGAAAAAACATGTTTTTGAAAAGCTGAATTTATTTTTAATGAATAGATCAGACAATTTTACAAAAGTGCCATTTTTCAGCATTGTAAAGTAGTCGGTTGAAAAATTTAGTTTCATTTACAAAATGTGTCTTATAGTGATAAAAGTCAAATAAAGAAAAGGGTAATTTTTTTGAGTGTAACTTTTTTCCTGGGTAGTCCTAATCATATATAATTGCTTCTTTTTAAGATAATGTATGGAGAAAGATTTATCCAAACAACCAATACCATCATCTGGGGCGAAACTGGACACATGGGTCGAATTGGGACAGCAGTTTTAGACTTGTTACTGCACAATATTTGAGAGTAATTGATTGTTTTCGGATAGAACAGCCACAGACCAACAAAAGTAGTGTAGGGATTTCCAAATTTCAAGCTTTTAAGTGCTCTAAACTGTGCAGGCTGTAGTCCCGATTCGCCAGATGACGGTAAAAAAATAGTAGTTATGTAACAAGTCACATTAAAAAAAATCATTTATTCAACAGAGTTTATCAGGTTGAATAAATTTGAAGAGTGTTGAAAAAGTAAGTTTTGTATGGTAAGTAAAAGTAAGTCGAATGGAATTTTTAAATCGAATGCCCATGTGTTGAATCAATTCATCGTTAAAATCAATACAACATTTAAAAATATTAGGTGCTCTTCGATTACCCGAGCAGGGGTAAATAACACGGGAATACCAAATTTTGGTATTACTTGGGCAAATAACAGCGACCAAAATGTGCCCTTGGTTGCCCAGTAATAGATGGTAAAATACCATGAAATCATACCAAAATCTTGTATGTGTAAGGGCACAACAATACCAAACCATGTTATTCCAAGGGTAAAATAATACCTCAAAATAAAACCATTTCAATACCAAGTTGAGGTCTTCTGGATTTTTGAACATTGCTTGAATACCAAAACTTGGTATTGCCATGGTTTTATTTTTAGGTATTCCCGCGCCCTTGGAAAATCATATTTTGGTATTTCTGTGGTCTATCACATACATGATTTTGGTATGATTTCATGGTATTTTACCATCTATTACTGGGCAACCAAGAGCACATTATGGTCGCTGGTATTTGAACAAGTAATACCAAAATTTGGTATTTTCATACCATTTTTAGTGCAGCAGTTGCAGTTAGTGAAAAAACGGAAATTATTCATATACAAAAGCCAAATCTACTCACCTGATGATTCCATGTTGTTATTAGTGATATTCTTCACCACACCGAATGCATTTGTCATTGATGAACGGCCAGTGCTTGAAGTTCTTGAAGCTTCTGAAAAATATTGAGATTGAAAAATAAGTATTATTAAAATGAAACTAAATTGAAATTCACCAAAATTCATTAATCTGTCGATTGACTCGTTTTTCAAAGTATTTGGTTATCCCAACTTAGAGATATTTCAACGTTTTTGAAAAAAATATTAGTGGGTATATCACACTAATTTTTAAAATCATCTTTAACATTTTTGGGTTTCAAGTCATTTTAGCGCAAAATTAATTAACTCGTAAAATTTTTTTAACGAATTTCCCATATTTTCAGAGAAAATTGATGAAACCTTTCAATATTCAAATAATACAAAAATGTGCCATCCTGACTTAGAAAATTTTCCACAATTTCAAGTCATTTCTACAGGGGGTATATCAAAAATGTTTAAAATAAAGTTTGAAATTTCCGGTTTTGAATGAAAGCATTCGCTTTGAGACATCATTTTAGCGCAAAATTAATTATTTTGTCAAAATTGGTCAAAATTTTCCCATAGTTTCAGAGGAATTTGATAAAACACTTTATTACCAAAATAATACCAAAATGTGCCATCCTGACTTAGAAAATTTTCCACAATTTCAAGTCATTTCTGTAGGGGGTATATCAAAAATGTTTAAAATCAAGTTTGAAATTTTCGGTTTTCAATGAAAGCATTCGCTTTGAGACCTCGTTTTAGCGCAAAATTAATTATTTTGTCAAAATTGGTCAAAATTTTCCCATAGTTTCAGAGGAATTTGATAAAACACTTTAATACCAAAATGTGCCATCCTGACTTAGAAAATTTTCCACAATTTTAAGTCATTTCTGTAGGGGGTACATCAAAAATGTTTAAAATCAAGTTTGAAATTTCCGGTTTTCAATGAAAGCATTCGCTTTGAGACATCATTATACCGCAAAATTAATTATTTTGTCAAAATTTTCCCATAGTTGCAGAGGAATTTGATAAAATACTGTAATACCAAAAGAATACCAAAATGTGGTGTTCGATCATTGACAAATTCTGCAATTTTGCAATATCAAAACAATATCTTAAATTGGTATGATACCACATTTTGCTCTTGCATAATCCTTAAGACAAATTTTAAAGGGTCCAGGAATACCAAAATTTGGTATTGATACCAGAGAAAGGTATTATTATGCATTTCCCTTGTTATTTATCCATGCTCGGGTAAAGTACCGTAAAACGGGGTGACTTTAATAGCCGGGGTGACTTTGATAGGTTTGCGATTTTTCCGCAAAATGAAGAGTACAATTAAAATACGTAAGGAATGGTTTAGAAACATACTGACCGTGGTAGAGAAGTGTTCAAAGTACCCCAAGAAGAACTTTTCATAAATTTTTGAAAAGTTTATAAAGTTAGTTAACTATAGTTAAGAAAATCTTGATGAAAGTCATCATTTTAAACATCTCAAAGTGTCATGATTTTCTCAATGAACATGCTTTTTAATCAGAAAACGGAATGCATTTTCGGATTCTTTGGACAATATTCCACTAGGAGAAGGTTAAAAAAGTTTGTAAATAATAAATAATATGTGTTTTTAAAACAAAATTTAAAAAAAAATCTCCAAATTTATAGGCAATTTCAGTTGAACAAATTTCATGTAAAATGTGAAAAATTGTGATTCGTGCAGTATAAAATGCCATATAAATCGATAATTTTACAAACAAAACTTGTTTTAACAAATTTCAGGCAAAATTCCGACTTTTTAACAATTTTACCTAAAATTTATATGTATTTTGCTAAAAAGCTTATACTCTTAGTTAACTAAATATAAACATTGTTTTTTTTTCTTAAAAACTATATTTCATAGCATAGCTACTTTAGTGATGGTACATTTAGCGTACAAATAAAATTTGAACATCTTAAATATGATTTTAACAAGAAAAACTATGACTATCAAAGTCACCCCGGAATTAAAATTAAGAATTTTCAACGTAACTATTTTTCTAAACATTATTGAAAAAACTTTATTTTTCCAAAATAGTGCATGGACTTTGTGTGGTCTACCCCAGTACATATTTTAAAAATAATAATCTTTAGAAAAACCTTACCTGTTGGAAAATAATCTGAAAAAAATTGAAATCCTATCAAAGTCACCCCAGTTTACGGTACTGAAAAGTTCAGCTATTCAGCGCCCTTATAAGTGCTGAAAAGTAAAACTTTTCAGTTCTTGCATCGAAAGGATTACTTTTGGATTCTGTTATTTTTGGTAGATAAAAGTAGGCCGTGTCGTCGTTCAAGAATGACAGGAAAACGAAATAGCAAAAAGGCGTCTTTTCCTATAGAATGGTGCAAATTTGTCAAAAAAGGTTTTTGGAAAAAATGTCATGCAATATTTACAAAATAATTTTAAACAACTCTTGGTGTATGGTGTATGTAGCATATTATAACACTTTTGCATAACTTTTTCATTTTTATTAGGACCAATTGTATTTTGTAATTGTATTTTAAAAGAAAGTGTTGAATAAAATGACTGTAGTTTGATTATTTGATTATGACTGTAGTTCATTTATTTTATTTGAAATGGATTACAATAAATTATTTTCTGCATGATTTGATTGTGAAATTTTGGTTCGGAAATATGAGTTTGATAAAATTATCATCAGAAAATGTGATCCAAAGGGTCTCCCGGGCAAAACTTTACAGTTACAAAATCCACCAAGAAAAAGTGTCCATTTTATAGGTTAAACTACTTTATTCAAACATTCCCAGGCTCAGATAACAGTCCCCGATGTCTCTTTCAAGCTCCAGTTCGAACCGATTTAGTATCTGCTACCCTCTGAAATCAAAGATTGACTAGGCTAAATTCCTAATTTGACTCATTCTGATCATGGAAAATCCTCCTCAGCTCTTAATGTTAGTTTGTCAAAAGGTATGAAGAAAGGAAAATATTTCAGATTTTTGTCTGTAGAAGGCTAAAAAGTTGTTAAGATTTTCCCGCGATGTCATTAAATTTCGAAATGCATTTAGTACAGTCATGTCATGATGTCAGTAAACGCTTCAGTTTTGTTATCGGCACATTCAGTAATGATAAGATCGAGTGCAAGAGCAGGAAGAGATGTAAAATTGAACTAAGTAAATGTTAGAAGGTCTTAAAACGCCAAATTTCTTAAAATGTGCTAAAGAAAATTTCTAAAGTAAATGTTCGTAGTAAAATGTGAATTGCTTCAGACAATTTTTGAACATTCCTATATTAACTACAAACTTGATATCAATGGTTTAATGTCAACCAATTTAACCTACATTTGGCCTAAAGAACCAAAAAAAAAAACAACATTAGAAATTTCATTCCTCATTTTGTAAAGAACTTCCCCATCTTGTGCTTTGAACTCCCACCCTTTTTCGGGGTCCATCATCATCATCATAGCCGGCAGCACCATCTTCTCGTGAAGTTCTTGGCTCCGGCGTGAGAAACGTGATAAATGAACACTTTGGAATAAATTTTCCTCCCAACTTTTATAAATCATTATTATTATCATCATCATCACCTTTCCGAACTTCTTATCTCCTCCACCTCCTACACAAAATTGTCGAGAAAAGGGTTACAGTTTGAAAGTGCACCAAGATGCTGCTGCCCCGCTACCAGCAGCAGAGAATTCAACGTAGCTCAGCTAGTTACCACACGTTTTGCCCGGTACCCCAGGTCCCAAGTATCGAGTAAAGTTTCGACTAATGTGCGCTGCAGCTTCGCGTTTGCCTACGAAATTTTCCTGAATAATTTAAGATGCATTTTAGTTTATTTTTATTTTTAGACTGCGAGCAACTTACGATTCAAGAATAGGTTTTTAGGTAAAGTAACAACAATTTGGTTAGAAATGGCTTAAAAAAATGCTAAATTTTACATAGTAGTACTATTTTTTGCAGAATGACTGAAAATGATTTTTTTTCGTGATTACACCGAAAAAAAGTTTCATTTTGGAACTTGAAATATTGGTTGGTTGAAAATTACCTCTTTTTTAATTGATTTTACTAAAAAAAATATGTAAAAATGTAAACCTGGTAAAAATTCATCAAAAACTGATAAAAATATACACCAATTTTTACGCAATGTCTGTCACCATATCCCGATGAATATTACCATAATTTTTTCTGTGTATTCCATCCCTGTTAAAAAGTCAGAATAATGTTTTTCTGTCACAAGAATTGAAAAGTAAGGCGTCGAATTTAACATTAAAAACACGAAACCGAAATAGCGATTGACAACTGATTCTGAGCGTTTGGTACGGTATGTCCACGTATCCTTCCTTTCCTGTAGTTTTTATGAAATGTGATTCCGTTTCCAGCATACCAATCTTTTCCTACTGTAAAATTGCATTCCGTTTTCTGACTCGAACTACACGGAAAAAAAAGTGTGCGAGAAATCGTGAATTTCGATTCATGAATTCGTGAATTAATTTGTGCATGATTTCGTGATACCCTTCATGATTTCATGAATTTTATTCATGAAATCGTGCATAAAAATGCACGAATTTATGAATTTTATTCATGGCTAAAATATTTTTACGAATATTCATGAATTTTCCTTCATGAAATCATGCATATCACTATTCATGATTTCATGACTGATTTTCATGAAGTCATGATTAAACTGCATGAATTCATGAAAAATATTCATGATTTTACGATTATTTATGCATGCGTAAATTTTACGTCGTAAAATTTTATTCGCGAATTTATGAATCATGTTTTCCATGATTTCATGAAAGTTTACATGTTTTCATGAATAAAATGCATGAATTCGTGCATAGCATTCATGGGTTTATGAATTTTTATCCATGTTTATGACGTGTGATCTTGATCAATCAAGAACAGTTTCGTTCGAACTGTCATGTTTGTTTTTCGCTTGCCAGTTCAGCCGCGTGTTTATTTGCCACGAAGTCAAACGCGTTGTGACTTGTCGCGTCCTGTTGTGTTTGCCGGTGAAAGTGGCCGTGATTTGTGGACCCGGGATTTGGAGGTGCTGTCCACCGGAACCGGGGAAAGATCTGCGGCCGTTCTGTGGAAATGGCAACGGAGCCAAGGGCTAGCAGGAAGAGGACCGAGCGCGGGAGGAGGACCAAGCGGCAAGAGGAGGACCGAGCGGCAGGATGAGTAACAAGGTAAGATATCTGCAAAAGACGGAACAGTTCCCGGTTTGTTCACGTGTTTGTTTGAAGTCGAATCAAGGGGAACATGGTCCATAAGACAGTTCCGTGTTTTATCTCCGCGTGTGGCAGTTTCTTGGTCGCGGACTCGTAGGGATTTCGGTTTTCTGTCAATTGCCGGAGCATTTTACGCGTGTGACAGACAGTGGTGTTTGTTTTGGTTTTAGAAACGAATAAATCTCGTATTATATCGGTTCACGTGGATGCGCGGAGTGACATTTCGGTGCTTTATTTTGAGCTAGAAAAGGGGACATAGGTAAAGTATGTTAATAATTTTAATGATTTTAATATTGTAAGCATAAGCATTTTTTAAGTATTTAACATATTCAAAGTATTTGAAGTTTATAACGTATTAAAATAATTTTACGCAATTAATTTTTCTTATTTACTTTAATTTTGTAAAGTATAATAAGTTTTTTGAATTATTATTATTGTTAGGTATCTTAAATATGCAAATGAGTTTCGGTATATTTATTTTTCCAGGAATGTAAATATTGTGACTTTTAAAAGTTTTTAAGTATTTCAATTATTTTAAATATTCAAAGTGTTTAAAGTTTGTTGAGTATTTAAATAATTTTAAGCATTTATTTTTTTTAGGTATTTTAATACTGTAAGTATTAAAAATATGTTAAGTATTTGAAATATTTATTTTTTCAGTATGTTAAATATGCTAATGATTTTAAGTATATTCATTTGTTCAGGTGTTTTAATATTATATGTTTTTAAGGTTTTTAATTATTTCAAGCATTTGAAATTATTGAAGTGTTAAAAGTTTGTTAAGAATTTGAATAATTTTAAGCATTTAATTTTTTCTAGGTATTTTAATATTTCAAGTACTTCTAATATTTTAAGTATTTGAAATATTTTTTTTGTTTAGGTGTGATTTTAATTATTTTAATTTTTACAGGTATTTTATTATTCTATGTTTTTAAAGTTTTAAAGTATTTCAATTATTTGAAATATTTAAATTGTATAAAATTTGTTAAGTATTCAAATAATTTTAATCATATCATTTTTTCTAGGTTTTTAAATATTTTAAGTATTTCAAGTATTTTAAGATTTTGAAAGATGTTCTTTAAAGTATGTTAAGTATGTTAATAATTTAAATATTGTTAGTATTTTTAAGTATTTAACAAATTTAAAGTATTTAAAGTATTTAAAGTATTTTAAGTATTTTAAGTATTTTAAGTATTTTAAGTATTTTAAGTATTTTAAGTATTTTAAGTATTTTAAGTATTTTAAGTATTTTAAGTATTTTAAGTGTTTTAAGTATTTTAAGCATTTTAAGTATTTTAAGTATTTTAAGTATTTTAAGTATTTTAAGTATTTTAAGTATTTTAAGTATTTTAAGTATTTTAAGTATTTTAAGTATTTTAAGTATTTTAAGTATTTTAAGTATTTTAAGTATTTTAAGTATTTTAAGTATTTTAAGTATTTTAAGTATTTTAAGTATTTTAAGTATTTTAAGTATTTTAAGTATTTTAAGTATTTTAAGTATTTTAAGTATTTTAAGTATTTTAAGTATTTTAAGTATTTTAAGTATTTTAAGTATTTTAAGTATTTTAAGTATTTTAAGTATTTTAAGTATTTTAAGTATTTTAAGTATTTTAAGTATTTTTAGCATTTTTAGTATTTTTAGTATTTTAAGTATTTTTAGTATTTTAAGTATTTTAAGTATTTTAAGTGGCAGTGCGTGGCCGAATGGTTACGCTGTCCGCTTTGTAAGCGGATGATTCTGGGTTCGATTACCATCTGCTGCAACCTTCCATCGGATGAGGAAGTAAAATGTCGGTCCCGGCCTTGGTTGTTAGGCCGTTAAGTCATTCCAGGTGTAGGAGTCGTCTCCATGCCATAAGTACAAACAACAAACCAAACCAAACCTACTCCGGTGGAATCGCTGGCGGCGGTTGGACTCGCAATCCAAAGGTCGTCAGTCCAAACACTGGGGTGGAAGGTTCCTTGGAGTAAAAGAGGTTTGGGTGCTCTCCCCATTTAAGCCTTCGGACTCCTAGGTTCGAGCAGAAACTTGCAATAGAGACCACAAAAGACCCGGGGGTCGTTAATGTGGATGGTTTGATTTTTTGAAGTATTTTAAGTATTTTAAGTCTTTTAAGTATTTTAAGTATTTTATGTATTTTAAGTATTTTAAGTATGGGTCATTCCATCTCAACTGTGCACGAAAAAGTGCAAATTTGAAAATTACCCTCTCCGATCCTGCTCAAATTTGGCTGAGCTGTTGATACTATCAAAACATGCAAGAATCCCGAATTTCATCCAAATCGGACCACCCCCTCCATTTTTGTACCTCCCCAAAAATTGACTTTTTGGCGATTTTGGCCAAACCTCCTAGTTTCAAACGGCGATAGCTCAGGAACCACAAATCTCAGAAGGTCGTTCTTGGACTCAATTTTGAAGGAAATCGAACGTAGAATCCATTTCCGTGATCATAATGTTGATTAATTTATTTTTCTACCTGTATTGCGCAATTGAAAACATTAAACGGCCGTATCTCAAAACACCCCAACTTATATTTTTTATTTGACCTCACCATCGTGTTCTCCGGCCAATTTTACATAAGAATCACTTATCGACAGAAATGAATATGTTTCGTTCCAGAGATATCAAATTTTAAAGTTTTGTGTTTTCGAGATTACCTGCATCAGCTTCATTCGCCGCATCTGCTAGAAGCACACAGGCGGGCTGATCAATAACTGCTACCTGGCCATTTATTGAAATATTATTTCATCATAAATAATCTTCATCAAATTGAGCAAAAATTAACTGTATAATACTGTAGGAAACTGAAGTTTAATCGCAAATGTTTATCTGCTCAAAAAAATTAATGAAGTGGAGCAAAATAGTGCCATTCAGCAAAAACCCCAAAACCTGCTTTATTATTATTATTATTATAGTTTATTATTGACACTTTACCATAATTCTGATTTATGGTTTAGATTGATCATATTAAATCAATTTTTATATAGTGAGCCAGCTCCATTTCATTAAAATATGATTTTGGTCAAGGTACATTTAATTAAAAATCCTTATACGTGAGGACAGCAGCCGTATTGTGTTCCAAGAATCCAAGAATGATAGATGAAAAAAAACACTGTTGTTCGGACGGTGTCGAAATCATCGCAACTAAATTTGGAGAATTAGCCACTTTGCAGCAGATCAAACTTTGTGATTTTCTTACATTTTTCAGTTTTATACATTCCAGAAATCCTTTTCCTACTCTTTGTGATTGTCCTTCACTAGAGTACAACGTATCAACAAATTTTATTCATTTTAATTCATATTTTTACTCAATAATGTATCGTGCACTTATTTTTCAGTGTTACTAACAAGATTAATTCTCGGGTGAGTTTTTAAAAAGCCGTAAGAGCCATTGTGACCTCTGACACTAATTTTCGTTTTTCTAGAAAATGAAACAAAATTTCATTTATTTTAAGTTTGGGGCACTTGAAGGACGTGTAGATGAACAATCTCGAGCATTTTGATATTGGTTTTTCGTAAGTAGGTCGAATACCGATGCAAAAAGGACTTTGTTTAACAATGGCTCTTACGGCTTTTTGAAAACTAATCCGAGCATTGCATTTTCCTCTCGCTCCGTCGGAATCCAATTCTGCCCTTTACTGTGTGTCGTCATTGCTCTTCACTTCACTAATTTTTTTGAGCAGATAAACATTTGCGATTAAACTTCAGTTTCCTACAGTATTATACAGTTAATTTTTGCTCAATTTGATGAAGATTATTTATGATGAAATATTATTTCAATAAATGGCCAGGTAGCAGTTATTGATCAGCCCGCCTGTGTGCTTCTAGCAGATGTGGCGAATGAAGCTATGCAGCAGGTAATCTCGAAAACACAAAACTTTAAAATTCGATATCTCTGGAACGAAACATATTCATTTCTGTCGATAGGTGATTCTTATGTCAGGGAACACGATGGTGAGGTCAAATAAAAATAATAAGTTGGGGTGTTTTGAGATACGGCCGTTTAAAGTTTTCAATGGCGCAATACAGGTAGAAATAATAAATTAATCAACATTTTGATCACGGAAATGGATTCTACGTCCAATTTCCTTCAAAATTGAGTCTAAGACCGACCTTCTGGGATTTGTGGTTCCTGAGCTATCGCCGTTTGAAACTAGGAGGTTTGGCCAAAAATCGCCAAAAAGTCGATTTTTTGGGGAGGTACAAAAATGGAGGGGGTGGTCCGAGTTGGATGAAATTCGGGATTCTTGCATGTTTTGATAGTATCAACAGCTCTGCCAAATTTGAGCAGGATCGGAGAGGGTAATTTTCAAATGCTGTTCCGCTTCAGATGGAATGACCCGTATTTAAAGTATTTTAAGGATTTTAAGTTTTTTAAGTATTTTAAGTATTTTAAGAATTTTAAGAATTTTAAGTATTTTAAGTATTTTCAGTATTTTAAGTATTTTAAGTATTTTAATTATTTTAAGTAAAGAGTTGAACCAGTTTTCGGCTTAAAAACTCTGTAATAATGAAAAAAGTATTTTAAGTATTTTGAGCATTTTATTTATTTTATGTATTTTGCGAATTTCAAATATTTTAACGATCGGTACCCAATTAACTTTTCCGAAATGCTCATGTCAAGTTTTGAATGTTGGTTTTACTAAAGTTATGATTGTAGATGGGCTGGCTTACGCTGGTATCCTTGGCCAACGGCTGGTGAATTCTCCAGGTCGTTCTCCTGACGACCTTCAGGCGCTTCCGGCCGTAGAAATAAGTTTTACACCACACGAATTAACACCGAACAGTAAAATACGTTTTATTCCAAAGTACAATTACATATATTTACACAACCTTCCAGGGAGCGCGCACCGTGCGCGTCCCTTGGTCTACCTTGACGCTCTGGCTGGCAGAGATTGACTAGAATTATATAATTTTGGTTGGTCATCTTGAACCCAAGTGACCTGAGCAAACGGGTCGTGCGATGACCTCTACTCCGATCCTCTCAGAGAGAATCGGAGTAGACGTCCGCTCCCCCGATCGCCGTCGATGACCACGATGATAAGCCGATGATGATCGCGAAGTCAGCCCTTATCACTCGTCGTATGATCGCCTCTCGCTCCCTCCTACGGTCATCCGTGCTCGAGTCCGTGTATTGTCCCAACCGTGGACGAGCTGACCGTCAGCGAGCGAAAAAGTGGTAAAAACCAGGGATGTAGTCCTGAGGGTGTCGAAGGGCTACTCCCGAACAGCCACAGTTTTTAAATTTCATGAATTTTGATATGTCACAAGACAAGGTTCCTTGCACATTCCGAAATGTCCCCAGTGACCACCGGTAACCGGTGACCGGTTCCAAAGTGGCCAAGTGGGGCCAGAGTACATTGGCATCACATACAATGGCCACAGTTTTAAATTTCATGAATTTCGATATGTCACAAGACAGGGTTCCTTGCACATTCCAAAATGTCCCCAGTGACCACCGGTAACCGGTGACCGGTTCCAAAGTGGCCAAGTGGGGCCAGAGTACATTGGCATCACATACAATGGCCACAGTTTTAAATTTCATGAATTTTGATATGTCACAAGACAGGGTTCCTTGCACATTCCAAAATGTCCCCAGTGACCACCGGTAACCGGTGACCGGTTCCATAGTGGCCAGGTGGGGCCAGAGTACATTGGCATCACATGCAATGGCCACAGTTTGAAATTTCATGAATTTTGATATGTCACAATACAGGGTTCCTTGCACATTCCGAAATGTCCCCAGTGACCACCGGTAACCGGTGACCGGTTCCAAAGTGGCCAAGTGGGGCCAGAGTACGTTGGCATCACTTAAAATGGCCAAAGATTTGAATTTCATGAATTTTGATATGTCACATGACAGGGTTCCTTGCACATTCCAAAATGTCCCCAGTGACCACCGGTAACCGGTGACCGGTTCCATAGTGGCCAGGTGGGGCCAGAGTACATTGGCATCACATAAAATGTCCTCCGTTTTTTCACAAAACAGGGTTCCTTGTCAATTCCGATATTTGCACCCAGTGGAACGATATGGTAAATGTACAGAAAAAGTAATCCGGAAATTGTGAAAATCGTACCATGAAATCGTGAATATTATGAGTTTTACTTTACGAATTTTTGAACTATGCATATTGGGCACGAATAAACCAGGAGCCGTGAATAAATATGCATGATTAGACATGCCCGAATACACTCGTAAACGTGAATTAAATTCATGATTTCATAAAAAAAAAAAATCACGAATTCATGAAATTTATGCACGATTTCATGAAGTTTATACATGATTTCACGAATTTTTTTACGCCTTCAAAAATAAATCATAAAAAATATTCCAGAACTCATGAATTCTGTGCACGAATTCATGCATAAAAATTCATGATTTCATGAATTTTATGCATGAAATCATGATTTTTTATTCACGATGTATATTTTTTCGATCGTAATCATGAATTTTTATTCATAAAATCGTGAATATTTTTCACGCCTACATGCATCTATTTCATGAAATCATGAACATTATTCACGTTTACGAGTGAAATCGGCCATGGAAAGTCATGCATATTTATTCACGATTCCTGGATAATTCGTGCCCAATATGCATAGTTCAAAAATTCGTAAAGCAAAAATCGCGTTATTCACGATTTCATGGTACGATTTGCATGATTTCCGGAACACTTTTTTTTCCGTGTAGGTTCTATTGAGGAAATCATAACACGTTCAAAATATTAAAATAATCCAATTCATCAACATTTTCTCATGCGGCCATGTTTGTTTTCGAAAAACATTCAAAGCATTTTACATATACAGCAATTCCATCTGAAAAGGGCCTAAACCGAAAAAAAGTTCTCCGATCAGGTTAAAAAAAATTGGGGGTTCCTTGGCCATTATAATTAGACCCGTATTTTTTTTTTTTTTTTTTTGCCATTAGGGTGACCTACATCATGGTGGTTCAAAAAATGGCAATTTTCGTCATTTGTCATAAAAACCACTTTTTTCAAAAAATCATGGTTAGTTTGGCTATTTGAGAAAAATAGTAAGAAGTTTCAAAAATCTAGCTAAACGTATGAAAAAGTCGTATGAAAAATTAAAATGGCGTTTTGACCGTGTCTGGACCAAAAAGCCTATGTCTAAAAATATTTTAATCGAATTCTTCGGAAAATTTCACAAAACATAAAAAAATTGGCGATGTTGAACCGTACGTTTCCGAGATATGATTTTTTTGAAAATGAAAACTGAGTTTTTTGACACGCCACGCGCAAAAACAGGAAAATGACGAAATCGGCAAAAAAATCACTTTTTTAACTAAAACTGCGATAATCTGAAAATTTCAGCGATGACCTATGCATGTTAGGGTACCAAAAGTTGCGTATTTTAATTACGAACATTTTGGTACCCTACACACTCAGTTTTTTATGCCGAACTTCGGCAGAATTCTGCCGAAAACAGAACAACTGAGCGCTCGGCAGAGAGTTCAGCAGAAAATTCATCTGCCGAAGTCTCGGCAAAAATAATTTTGACAGCCAGCTTTTTTTGTGCCGAAAATCTCGGCATCCCTGAAACGAATTCAACCGAAAATCTCGGCATTTATCATAATAAAACCAAATCGAGATTCTCGCAATTAATTTAAAGCTTTAAAACAATATGCATGCATGCTTTTTTATATTTATTGCTCTTTTTATGTTTAATCTAATACAATCTGAACCAGAATGAATCCTATACTTCTACCAAGCACCATCGTTCCTTGGTAAAAGCTGCAAATGAAAGACCCTTTAGATATTATTTTTCCTAACAGATGTTACTAAAAATGTTTACCTTTCAAGTAGAAATCCAAGCTGAAATCCTGTAGAAATTCAATTATAAATCCCGATTTATCCAAAGCTTCGGAACTTAGTTCAGTGAGCACTACTCAAATCGAAAACAAATATGGCTACCTCAACATCTAACCGAACAGCTCGGCACTTTCTAGCAAATTTGACAGTTGAATTGCCGAACTCGGTAGATTTTGGACATGCCGAGATTTTCGTTAAATTTAACTGACGAACTTCTGCATTTTGCTTAGATCTGCCGAACTATCGGTTAAATTTAACCGAGAATATTGGAACAATGAATTTTCTGCCGAGATTTCGGCAGAATATCACTTTGCCGAGCACGTTCGGCAGATATTTCTGCCGAAGTCGAAACATCATTCTGAGTGTGTAACATGTATAGGCCATCGCTGAAATTTTTAAGTTTCGTCATCTTCCTTTTTTTGCGCGTGGCTTGTCGAAAAACTTAGCTATTATTTAAAAAAAATCATATCTCGGAAACGTACGGTACGACATCGCCATTTTTTTGATATCTCATGTGAAATTTTCCGAGGAATGCGATTCAAATATTTTCAGACATAGACTCTTTGGTCCAGCCACGGTCAAAACGCCATTTTAAGTTTTCTTACGACTTTTTCGAATGTTGAGCTATATTTTTGAAACTTCTTATTATTTTTTCAAATAGCCAAACTAATCACCTTTCTTTTGCGTCTAAGACAGCTAAAATTGGATGAAATGACGCGGATATATGATTTTTTTAAAGTGGTTTTTGCGAAAAATGACGAAAATTGCCATTTTTTGAACCACTATGTAGGTCACCCTTATGGCCAAACAAAAAAATATGGGTTTAATCATTTTGACCAAGGAACCCCAGGAAATTTGTAAGCCCGATCGGAGAACTTTTTTTTCAGTTTTGACTCTTTTCAAATGGAATTGCTAAATAGTGATATAGTGATTATTTTTTCATTTCACTTTACTATTTCTGGACCATCATTGTCAGTCATTGCCCCGAGAGTGAAAGACACCACCTACGACCTTAACTTCTTAAACTTTTCAAAAAATTTTGATAATTTATTCACTTTATTAACTTAATTTATTTACTTCCCTATCACGGTCAGATTGATTTAAATTGACAAATTGAACTAATTTCGTGTTGCAGAATTTGAACATAACCCTTGCTGTAAAGAATTCAGGGAATTTATAATAAAATATGGCGGGCAGTATGGCAATGACAGAATGTCAGAAAAACTTATTCGAGTATAGAAACCCAAAATTTAATAAAATTTTAATGATTGATTGAAAAAAAATCAACCGTTAATGGAAGCCATCTTGAATATCTCGGGTAGATCGTATTTGAACTTAATCCACCTATGTGGTTGGAGCCTTCCTCACAACAATGGCTGTACACAAGTTTCATCTATTTTTTGATCCGGCTTCCAAAAAGTACATCGATATCACTTAAGTGGCCATATCTCGAGACAGGGTTGCCAGATCTTCAATGTTTTGGACTCGTTGGAAAGGTTTTTTGATAACATAACCAACGATGAGTCGGATGATGGATCCGGAAAAGTTTACATACATTTAAGTGAGATCCGGCTTCAAAAAAGTACATCAATATCACTTAAGGGGCCATATCTCGAGACAGGGTTGCCAGATCTTCAATGTTTTGGACTCGTTGGAAAGGTCTTTTGATAACCTAACCAAGTTAAGTGAGATCCAAATATATGTGAAAACACATTTTTATACATAACTTTTGAACTACTTATCGAAACTTCAATCTGTATAAAACTCGATCTATGGGACCCTAAACCAAGTCGAATGCAACAAGTTCGGGTCAAATCGGTTCAGCCAGTGCCGAGAAACATGAGCTAGTTTGTTGGTCACATACATACATACACACACACATACACACACACATACACACACACCCATACACACACACATACACACAGACATTTGTTCAGTTTTCGATTCTGAGTCGATATGTATACATGAAGGTGGGTCTACGACGTTTTTATACGAAGTTCATTTTTAGAGCAGGATTATAGCCTTACCTCAGTGAGGAAGGCAAAACTCCGTGCATTGTTGACACTTTTCATATGAAAGAAATTTCAATCTTGTCGTGCTATCTTGACACAACCTGAACATTGATGTAAGTGCGGCAACTGGCCAAAGGGATTTCAGGTCAGAACGCGTTTCACTCAGGTACGAGCTAGACTACCGTAAACATTTTCAATTATAACTTAGAACTCCAGCAATCAAATTCAACCAAACTTCGGGGCAATGCACAAAATGGTCAACCAAACAAAACGTGTTTGTTATTGTTTGCATTGCGTGCTCTTGTTTTTGTTTATTCAAGGCAAACATTAAAACGCGTTTCTCTCGAAACGTCAAAAAGCGACGTACGACAAGATAGCATGACGACGTCGAAATATCAAAATATTAGGCTGCAACATTGCTAAAACTGCTGTCCTCATTCGTCTCATGTGTCCCGATTTGCCCAAGATGACGGATTTTTTTCGGAAGTATCGTTATTGATCGTATGAGGTCATGAATATTGAAGATGTCATCCTGTTCCGAGGTAATCTCTTGAATCAAAGAAGAAGTGAGCATTACAAAACCCATAATATTGCTCGTTGCAGACGAAAACGTGACGCCGTGACTTCAGGTCCCGTATCCAAATCACACCGTTGCCTGTGTCGTGTTTACCCATTATTATCCTTCAGTTGCTCACCAACATGACTACGTTGGAAAGCACCGACACGTCTGACAGGATCTGTGTTCTGTTCCAGCTGGTGGTGGTCGGCTGTGCCTATAACCTTCAAAATACACAGTAACGAAACACGGATTTTTAAGGGCCACCGGCCACTATTTATCGATCTGGAAACGTCACACACACACACATACTGGGAAGGGCTGAGCGACGCCAGGTAACCTGAGCCAGCGCCACCCTAGGTCAGGTCAGGTGTGAGTCAGGTGGAGTTGGGAGAGAGTCAGTGGTAGAGGCAAATACTGCGCCCTAATTGCAATTTTCTTGCAGTTGCTGGCGGCGGTGGCCGTGGCGGTCGTCAGGGAAAATCGGAGTCTAAAGTTTGCCCCTTCATGTTGCGTGTGTGGGTATTTGTTCTCCATGGGTTACAGTCAGTTGGACTAAAATACGTTGAATTTGCATTTTTTGTGTGCACAAAACCAAACGCACATTTGACAGCCAATTCCACTAATGCCAAAATGTTTGTGTCTGTCGTCGGAGTAGAATTTTGAAGATTTTAGAGGATTTGATGATTTTTAAAAAGATTTGAAGACTTGAACATTTGAAGAAAGGGTTGAACTTCAATATTCTCATAAAAAATCACGCACATTTGAGCTCAACGACCCAAAAAAAGCAACGTAAGAAATTTATTTTCCGAAGTTAATCTTTTACGACCACTTTGGATAATAGAATGCAAATAAGGTAGACTTTTCGATGAATCTTCAACTACCCTTTCTAATTGCCACTGAGTGTAACCCCAAGTTTGTGTGTGAGCTGGGACCACGCCACCACCCGCCGGACCACAAACTCGGGGAGTGTGTGTTTTTCACGTGACGACGGCCCTGACCAGGTAAGCCAGCCAGCCCGCCAGAGTACATAGTTTATTGACCGATCGACCTAGTTTGGAGTGGTTTCCTGGAGTGTGTACGCTCTTCCTGGCTGGTTGGCTGGCTGGCTCCGACGACGACGGGGAGTTGTCTCATGTGACTTTCTCTTGGAGGGGGTGGTGGGCTCTCTCCCTCTCTCTCTCGTGGTTTGTTCTCGACTCTCACCATTTTGCTCTTTTTACAAGGAACAGCAAACGGCAGTTAGTTAGTAACTAACGAAGGACCCGAGCCACCAGTCTCGTGTCATTTCCGGCTTCCTCTAACAGGCAGTAAACTCATTGACTGTTGGTGTGCAGCCAAAACAGTTTATCAACAGCGAAAACATGTGTAGAATAGGGAAATAAGAAAATTTGATGAATAAATAAATTAATTAGGTCGTTACAAATATTTTTTAAAAAAATATGTACCTCGACTCTGAACAAATTGTTTGTTGAAGTTTTGGTATTTCTTGATGAGAGCCTTCCTTCATTATTTGCCGGATGCTTACACTTTTCTATTTTGTATTATTAAAAATTAAATTATTCTATACCCCTTCCTCACTTTCCCATTCCCCAGTATCAATTTCTCCAATTCCACTCCTCCCTAAGAATATAATTATTTGCCAATTTATACTAACACACTACACCCAACCGAATCGTAGCGTTTGGTACGGTATGTCCACGCATCCTAACAAAGAGATTTGTAGCCTACTTATTCCAAAATTGTCAAAAGGGAAAACTGTGATTTATCAACCATTACAGCATTAAGGCGTCATCCATAAAGTACAGTATGTAAAAAAAGTATTTACACCCCTTGGGCACTATGCTTATATTGTGATGAAACCAGACATGCATCCGCTCTAACTCCTCTTTTAGAAGAACTTGTTTGGCATTTCACGTAGAAGATACCCAGCATGTTGTGCCAGTGATTAGAATACGCTAATTACGCTTGTCTTTTAGGCTCCCGAAGACCCTGAGAGATTATTTTGAAACCCAACCGAGATATAGGTTAAGAACTCTTAATTGCACTCAAAGAGCTTTTAAGAAGTTCTTCTTGAGAGCTTAAGAGAACATTTACATGAACATATAGCTAAAATCGGGTTTTCCAATGAACCAATGTTTTCTACACATTATTCAAGCCAAAATCAAGAGATTTTTACCTAGCAACAAGCATAACATTGCATTAAACGAAAATGCCATCTATAACAAGCTGAGTGCCGTTAAAAAGAGCTCATAGTGCCGATGCATGTCTGGATGAAACATCTAAACAATTCAATGTTGACAGAAACCTAGTACTACGTTTTGTTCAGAAACTCATGCCAAACATTTTGCTACAAAAAGCTCACGAAAAGATGATTTCTATAAAAAGTTATATAACAAATACTATTACGAAAATAAAAAAGGTGCAAAAAAAGTTTGTACACCTTTCGAAAAATTAACATAAATAATGTTATTTGTTGACAAATCACCATAAATCCAGTCTCCCAACTCCAAATAGGCATCCTTGACTGATAAAAAAAATAATTTGGATTGAATATAAAGTTTACTAACTACTTAGTATAAAAGTATATATAACTCTGGAAATTCTATATAAAACTTATCAAAACTTAATTTTGCAAACTTTTAATTCAAATAAATGTCAATATATTACCATAGAATTGCTAAATAAACATTTTGGAGTGGGTATAACACCGTTTTGGGGGTATTTGTATCGATAGAATAGATTTTTCGTTGGAATTCGTACCAACCCGGAATTACGTCGTCGGTGAATCCGCCGGCATCTGAACCGGTCCACAATTCACAAGTCAACCTATGTGGCATCAGAAAGGGCATAAAATTTCCGATCTTTTGATACCCATACAACCAGGTTTTCAATCGTGCAGGGCAATATGCACCGCAACATTGGGGCAAAATGCACTACAACAACAGGGCAAAATGCACCACAACATGGGGCAAAATGCACCGGGTAAAAGTAGTTTTCACTAGTCATCACTAGATGACACCGCTGTTTTCACAAAGGAGCTTCACAGCCATGCATTTTGCCCCGACCACGCTTTCTGCAGAAAATTTAATTAAAAATGCATTTTTTGATGTTTTTGGGCTAATCTATCTACAGAATAATGAAAATTATGGCAAACGTTACATACCTCAACACTTACAATAACAATAAATGCTTTTTATATTGTCCAAAAATCACAATGAAAGTTCAATGAAAATAAGATGAAAACACAACAATTTAAAGTTTTGCAAATAACTTAAGCTGTTTTTATAACACGATGCTCAAATTTTTCCAGCATGGTTTAGCAGTGTTAAGCTTCCAATTTCTATGATTTTTTGCCCGGAAAATTCTTCTAAATACCAAGAAAAGCAGAGGGTGCATTTTGCCCCGGGGTCGCATATTACCCCCTCTCCCCCTTATTCAAAACAACCAAAATAAGAACTCATTTTAAAATGTAAATGTAATGTAATAAAAGTAAAGTTTTTTATCTATTTCCTCTAGAATTTTTTTAAAATATGGTGCCAAAAAGTTAGGAAAATTTATACGTCCACTTGAATTTAGGGAATTCCCGGGAAATTTTCAGATTTCTCAGGAAACGTGATATTCTTGGATTTTTTTTCCAGGAAGGGAAATTGAACGCTCTTTAACCAACTTCTGTGGAACTCCGTGGTTTGAATATTTTTTACCAGAACGCCTTATTAACTATCTTCCTTCTCTTTCTCTTCCTCGACATGCCAGTCACGTGGGCTGGGGCGCAGTCTTTGCCGACAGTGCTGGGTTTGAACCCCGCAGGTTTTCTTTTTTATGCAGAAAAAAATGTTGGGTCGCGGACCCTATTATTGGCGATTATTTATTAACCCCCGACGAACGGGGGGGGGGGGCGGGGGTCAGTACGAAAGAGACGTCAGTGGTGGAAACTGACGTCTGCTTGACTTATTATTGTTTTGAATGTTGTTTGTAAGGCTGGATTTTCATGGATTGTGCAACGACATCGAGAGCACGAGCATCGAACCAACTCGATGCTCGTGGCTTGCGTTACTTCATTTAGCTTAGACACAACCCCAAAATCGACTTTCCGGAATAAGGAACACTTGCATGCAAGTTAACGAAGGATGGAAAATGACAGATTCAAACGTAAACAAAGCAGCATTGCGTGGCGATTGGAATTCCAGAACAACTTTTGAAATAAGCTGATGTTGTTCAATTAATCTTTTTCAAAAAGGCGCATGATTAGACTAGCGCATAATTTAATTAAATAAAACCTCTTGCCTCATGTTCGTTGCGAAAAATCATGCAAAATAGATGAGAGATAATTGAGGTTTTGCAGCGCGACTGTGTTTCAAATGTAGGCGGCGCCAAAAATCGTATTTCTTTCTGCTGGATTGAAGAACAAAATTGCTTATTTCTCATGGTTCCCTGCATCAATCTTAATGAAACTGGTTGCAAAAGACGAGAAATTTTTTTTGCTTTAAAATAATGAACATCTTTTTTGGGCGCGCAGAAATATGTGACTTTTCCTAAAAACATGTTTTGGAACACTAAAATGAGTTTCCCGTTTATATCAATGAAATAAACAGTTTTATAATTGATAACAGATGTGTTTACGTATATTCAACAATTTTTATTGATTTTTGACAGACTTTCTTAACAAATAGTCCAAATTACTATCTTTTTCTAAATTTCCAGTTTTCTCATAGAAAAATCAAACAAACATTGGAAAGTTGTACACCAAATTGTTGGAAATATTTTTTCTCATCCGAATCCGGCATAAAATTAATAAAAATGTTGATTATGAAGGAAAAAACACATATTTTTCAAAAAATAAATCATAGGTTTACGCTATTTGTTCATAGGTGGCGACACGTGTCTTTTAGCTTAGCTGCAAATTCTCTATAGAGTGGACTAAAAATTGGAAAAATTTCAGGAATTTCAAAAAAATTAAGCAATTTATTTTTTTTTAGAAATTTTAAGAAATAAATAATTCAAGAAATATGAGAAATTAAAGAAATAATTAAGTGATTTAGAAAATTGAGGAAATTTAAGAAATTAAAGAAAATAAAAGAATTAGGAAATTTAAGGAATTAAAAGAATTAAAGAAATTTTAGAAATTTTTTAAAAAAAATCTAAATTTTAGAAATTTTAGAAATTTTTGAAATTTTAGAAATAATAGAAATTATAGAAATCATAGAAAAAATAGAAATTATAGAAATAATAAAAATTTTAAAAATTTTAAAAATCTTAAAAATTTTAAAAATTTTAGAAATTTTAGAAATTTTAAAATTTTAGAAATTTTAGAAATTTTAGAAATTTTAGAAATTTTAGAAATTTTAGAAATTTTAGAAATTTTAGAAATTTTAGAAATTTTAGAAATTTTAGAAATTTTAGAAATTTTAGAAATTTTAGAAATTTTAGAAATTTTAGAAATTTTAGAAATTTTAGAAATTTTAGAAATTTTAGAAATTTTAGAAATTTTAGAAATTTTAGAAATTTTAGAAATTTTAGAAATTTTAGAAATTTTAGAAATTTTAGAAATTTTAGAAATTTTAGAAATTTTAGAAATTTTAGAAATTTTAGAAATTTTAGAAATTTTAGAAATTTTAGAAATTTTAGAAATTTTAGAAATTTTAGAAATTTTAGAAATTTTAGAAATTTTAGAAATTTTAGAAATTTTAGAAATTTTAGAAATTTTAGAAATTTTAGAAATTTTAGAAATTTTAGAAATTTTAGAAATTTCAGAAATTTTAGAAATCATAGAAATTATAGAAATTATAGAAATTATATAAATTATAAAAATTTTAGAAATTTTAGAAATTATAGAAATTATATAAATTATAGGAATTCTATAAATTATATAAATTAGAAATTATAGAAATTTTAGAAATTATAGAAATTTTTGAAATTTTAGAAATTTTAGAAATTTTAGAAATTTTTAAAATTTTAGAAATTTTAGCAATTTTAGAAATTTTAGAAATTTTAGAAATTTTAGAAATTTTAGAAATTTTAGAAATTTTAGAAATTTTAGAAATTTTAGAAATTTTAGAAATTTTAGAAATTTTAGAAATTTTAGAAATTTTAGAAATTTTAGAAATTTTAGAAATTTTAGAAATTTTAGAAATTTTAGAAATTTTAAGAAATTTTAGAAATTTTAGAAATTTTAGAAATTTTAGAAATTTTAGAAATTTTAGAAATTTTAGAAATTTTAGAAATTTTAGAAATTTTAGAAATTTTAGAAATTTTAGAAATTTTAGAAATTTTAGAAATTTTAGAAATTTTAGAAATTTTAGAAATTTTAGAAATTTTAGAAATTTTAGAAATTTTAGAAATTTTAGAAATTTTAGAAATTTTAGAAATTTTAGAAATTTTAGAAATTTTAGAAATTTTAGAAATTTTAGAAATTTTAGAAATTTTAGAAATTTTAGAAATTTTAGAAATTTTAGAAATTTTAGAAATTTTAGAAATTTTAGAAATTTTAGAAATTTTAGAAATTTTAGAAATTTTAGAAATTTTAGAAATTTTAGAAATTTTAGAAATTTTAGAAATTTTAGAAATTTTAGAAATTTTAGAAATTTTAGAAATTTTAGAAATTTTAGAAATTTTAGAAATTTTAGAAATTTTAGAAATTTTAGAAATTTTAGAAATTTTAGAAATTTTAGAAATTTTAGAAATTTTAGAAATTTTAGAAATTTTAGAAATTTTAGAAATTTTAGAAATTTTAGAAATTTTAGAAATTTTAGAAATTTTAGAAATTTTAGAAATTTTAGAAATTTTAGAAATTTTAGAAATTTTAGAAATTTTAGAAATTTTAGAAATTTTAGAAATTTTAGAAATTTTAGAAATTTTAGAAATTTTAGAAATTAAAGAAATTAAAGAAATTTAAGAAGTTTAAGAAATTTAAAAAAAATTAAGAAATTTAAGAAATTTAAGAAATTTAAGAAATTTAAGACATTTAAGACATTTAAGAAATTTCAGAAATTTAAGACATTTAAGAAATTTCAGAAATTTCAGAAATTTAAGAAATTTAAGAAATTTAAAAAATTAAAGAAATTTAAATTTTTTTAAACAAATTTTAAAAATTTAAGAAATTTATGAAATTTAAGAAATTTAAGATATTCAGGTAATTATAAATATTAAGAAATTAAAGGAATTGAAGAAATTAAAGTAAGTAAAGACATTTTATATATTTTTAATATTTTAGAAATTATAAAAATTTTAGAAAACTTTGAAATTTTAGAAAAATTTGAAATTTTAGAAAGCTTTGAAATTTTAGAATACTTTGAAATTTAAAAAAAACTTAGTAAATTTATAAGTTTAAGAAAATTTTATTTTTTTTTTAGAAATTTTAGAAATTTTAGAAATTTTGGAATTTAAGAAATTTAAGCAAAATTTAGGCAAGCAATCAATCCAACGGTGCACGGCATCCTCCTGCAAAACAATGCCCAGAAATCCGGCCTCCGGTGGACGGATTCCTCCTGCAAAACAATGCCCCGAAATCCAACCACCGGTGGACCAGTTCCTTTTGTCAACTTGGCCAGGCAATCCGTCCATCGGTGCACAGAATCTTCCTGCAAAACAACGCCCAGAAATCCGTCCTCCTGCAAAACAAAACCCTGAAATCCGTCCACCGGTGAACGGATTCCTCCTGCAAAACAATGCACCGAAATCCAACCACCGGTGGAGGGATTCCTCCTGCAAAACAATGTCCAGAAATCCGGCCACCGGTGGATCGATTTCTCCTGCAAAACAATGCCCCGAAATTCTTTTACCGGTGGACAAGTTCCTCTTGTCAACTTGGCCAGGCAATCCGTCCACCGGTGGACGGATTCCTCCTGCAAAACAATGCACCGAAATCCAACCACCGGTGGACAAGTTCCTCTTGTCAACTTGGCCAGGCGATCCATCCACTGGTGAACGGATTCCTCCTGCAAAACAATGCCCTGAAATCCGACCACCGGTGGACGGATTCCTCCGGTAAAACAATACTCCGAAATCCAACCACCGGTGGACGGATTCCTCCTGCAAAACAATATCCACCATTTCACCATGCAAAATCAGCTGTTTTGATTGTTGACAAGGTCTGGTTTGACAGATAGAATTTGTTTCGTCAAGTTTCATTCCCATCCCGTACCAAGCGTTTCAAAGCGTTATTTAGGTTTGTGTCTAGGGTGCCGCTGAGGTAGCAAAAAGGCACTGAACGAGCATCGAGTTTCAATGCACGGACATTTTAGCAAAGCATGGTCGTGAGTATGCTTTCGATGTCGGTCGTCTAAAGATGCTCGTGCATCGAAAATGAAAAGTCGGAAAATCGCATTTTCGCAACTTTCCGGCGATGGGTATGTGTTTGTTTGTGCTTATACTACCATAAAATATCAATCCAAACCATTTTGCGATTTAACCTGATTGATAAAAATGAGTTTTCGGCAAAATATGACCACGAGCATCGAAAGCCGCTTTCGATGTCGGTCATCGAAAAATCCATGAAAATCCACCCTAATAGATGAGTCCAGTTTCAAATGGCCGCAAGGCGGCCAATGGTGTAAGAAATGACAGCTTTCATGCATTTGATTATGGGAGCTCAGGAAAACTTAATGTTTAAGCTATAAATTGATTATTTATGCTAAAAGGAATTAATTGATTGGGTGTACAACATGTGTCTAGAAAAAAAGGTGGGCAAAATCGCTCTTTTCAGGAGCCGCTCGTTTTTGCTTGCTCATTAAAATGAGCCGCTCTTTTGAGCGGTTCTTTCGCTCTTTTCTAAAAAAATTGATGAAATGGCTTGTTTTAAAAATGGTGCTATTTTGATGGATTTAATACTATTTAAAACTATTTAAAAAAAATAAAAAATTAAACGAGAAGATTCTCTAGAAAATCATTGCTTGAAAATTGCTATAAATTCTACATATTTCATTTTAACAAATTATTTTGCGAACTCTTTTCTACATTTTATTTCGTACAATAAAGTCTATAAATTCAAAATTTCATCGAGAAAAATTAATAAATTTTTCCCCAAAATCAACCCACGATTTCAGTAGTTTTAGTAAAAAATTTCATGCTAGGCATTTTGAAATGCTCAAATTTGCATTGGGGTTTTACTTTTATGTATCTTCATGATCAGGTGTTTAAAATAGCAAAAATGATATTTAGAGTTTCTCAATGTAAATTGATGAGAAAGTTACAATAGATCCCCAACAAAATATATTGAATCAGCTCTAAAAATTTCGGGAAACAAATACTTTCATTCCTCAAAAACAAAAATGCTACAATTTGTTGGAAATTCAATAAAAACAAGTTGAAAAATCGTTCCATCTTGGAACGGTTTATTCAAAAGACCGGAGTTAAAAAAAGAACAGCGGTTCTTTTTTGTGAACCATAGTTCGTTCGCTCTTTTTAGAGAAACGGCTCCACAGTGGTTCAAAAGGCTGTTTTGACGAACTTAATTGGTGAGAGCAAAAAGTAAGCATTTTCGTGCTTTGACATGTTCTACAACTTTGTTCAGCGTTGTCATGGCCTACTTTTGATGAAATTTGTTTTTCAAAATACTCATCACAGTAGGCTATGGAATTTCTAACTTTTGACTGTTAAGAGATAGAGCTTTGGTGTCTTGGGCAAAGTTGTAGGGCTGAAAATTTCCACAAACTTTGTCGAAGACGTCAAAGCTCTATCTTTGCGTTGAATACCAGTTTTGGAACCTTTTTCATACATCCCTGCCAAAAACCAGTTTTTTGACTAAAACTATGTTGAACTTTGATTTTTGACGATTACAATGTTCAGAAGAGTTTTCAGTAATATCAAAACAAACAACTTTGTCGAAGACGACAAATTGATAGGAGCTATGTGTGATGAGTTATAGCAAAATTTGTTGATAATTTAGCTAGTTTTCGAGATCGGTATACAAAGCCTCGGGCAAATTTGGGCAAAAACCCATACAATAGGCTTCAAGTATGACTATTCCACTACAAAATGTCGGGTGAATCATTCGTCCGATGGTTTACGGTGATAGATTTCCGAGCGTTTTAATTAATGTTATTTTGATGACTTTTTAAATGCATTTAGGACACTTTTAAGGCACATAAGCCATTTTTGCGATTTATTCGGACGCACGAGGCGTGTAGGCCAGACTCTTGTGAAAATTTTGATGCAATGGAAGTCTATCGCCGATTAACTCTTTTGGAAGGATTTTTTTTTTTTCAAAGATATTCTCAAAAATACACTGGATAGCCTCAAAAATAGACTTCCAATACATCAAAATTTTTACATGAGTCTGGCCTACACGCCTCGTGTGTCCGAATAAATCGCAAAAATGGCTTATTTGAAGCCCATTGTATGGGTTTTTGCCCAAATTTGCCCGAGGCTTTGTATACCGATCTCGAAAACTAGCTAAATTATCACCAAATCTTGCTATAACTCATTACACATAGCTCCTATCAATTTGTCGTCTTGAACAAAGTTGTTTGTTTTGATATTACTGAAAACTCTTCTGAACATTGTAATCGTCAAAAATCAAAGTTCAACATAGTTTTAGTCAAAAAACTGGTTTTTGGCAGGGATGTATGAAAAAGGTTCCAAAACTGGTATTCAACGCAAAGATAGAGCTTTGACGTCTTCGACAAAGTTTGTGGAAATTTTCAGGCCTACAACTTTGCCCAAGACACCAAAGCTCTATCTCTTAACAGTCAAAAGTTAGAAATTCCATAGCCTACTGTGATGAGTATTTTGAAAAACAAATTTCATCAAAAGTAGGCCATGACAACGCTGAACAAAGTTGTAGAACATGTCAAAGCACGAAAATGCTTACTTTTTGCTCTAATCAATTAAGTTCGTCAAAACAGCCTTTTGAACCACTGTGGGCTCTTTGAACGGCTCGCTTTTTTTCCCCACCTCTAGTCTAGAGTTTTATCAAAATAAAAACTGTTCGAAAAAATTGCAATCGAGATAAGTATACCATTCGATTCAGCAGGAATTTTGTGCACCAAAAATATATAGTTTTCATATGTTAAGTTTTTTTTTTATTATAAAAAAGTATGAAAATTGAGACATTTAGAATGGAAGCTGTCAAATCTCTCACCTTCAAAAAGCAGCGTTGAGCTTTCGCTGGATTTGTCTATTTGTGTGAAATAAATTCATTCTGTTGCGTTTTGACACCCGTTGAGACTGGTCGTCTCATCGGGACCAAGAAAGTCGCCTTGTTTTATTTTGTAGTACCGTTCTCCCAGTGGTGTCTTCGTCAGTCGTCGTAGTTTTGTTTGTTTCCTGTTCCGGACGTCCCTGCAGATTAGTACACAACGTAGGGACTGGCCGATTGGGCCGAACAGTAATATTTTATAACTTTTCTCACCAAATCGTCGCTGTCGTTCTAACTTGTCGCAGGTGCCTTCTGGGCCAAATTGAGTTAAGAACGCCATTTTGTGCAGCTCACAATGCCTCACCTTTTGACCTTCACAGATCCCCAAAATTCGATTTCAATCCTGAGATATTCAATAAAAACCGAAAAAAAACTTCGTACATTGTTGTCACTTTTCATATGAAAGAAGTTTCAATCTTGTCAAGCTATCTTGACACGCCCTGATTTCAAGTCAGAACGCGTTTGACACACATACGAGCTCAACTACTGTAAACATTTGGAATTATAACTCGGGGCTAAAGCACCCAAATTCAACCAAACTTCAGGACAATGCACAACGTGTTTGTTATTGTTTACATTGCATGCTCTTGTTTTTGTTTAATCAAGGACAAACATTAAAACGCATTTTTTCTCAGAACGTCAAAAGGGGATGTGCGACAAGTTAGCACGACAGCGTCGAAATGATGATGTGATATGCACATTTTCACATGCGAATTTACCACCGGATTTTTCGCTGTGTAGAACCCAACTCCACTGCAGCTAAATATAGAGCTTTATGACGTTTCGCGTACACACACTAGCGCACCATTTGATTTTGCTGGGCGGACAAAATTTAACCTCAATCTTTTTCGTGTACGTACACGCAATACATGCGCACGTAGATAACTCTATAGACCACAAAACACTTCTCTTGCTGAAATTTAAGCTCTTTACCGCATACAATGCAATGCACTCTGTGTATGTTTCCACCGCACAGGGAACGGAAACCTTGCCACCGCCAGTTTAGAGGGAAAAATTGGAGGAAATTGATTACCCCTAATTGCGATCGGAACACCAAACCCCATGGAGAGAGATAGAGAGGGGGGTGGGTCTCTATCGCATCACCCCGTCAACATCATCGGACCAAACCCAACCAAACCCAACCAAAAACTAAACACAACATGCAATTAATGAACTTGCAGGCAGACTGGCAGCTGGAGAGACCCAGGCCCAGGAGTCCAGCCCAGCACATATTGATTGATATCGCAGTTTTACTGTTTCCTTTTTGCCGAATCCACGTGGAGTGAGAAGGGTGGGAAGGGGGATTGGGCAAGGGTGTCAGTATGGCAATTAGGGGGTGGAAGCCACTGGTCCAATAGCTGTTGTTGTTCTGGTTCTGGTGAGCTACCGTACACGCCGGTCCGGCTTGGGTGGGATGATAGGGTGGTGCAATGTTGGAGAATTATATTAAAAAGCACTATTTTTTATTATTGACTATGAGCAATTCGTTAATTTCATAAGATTTTTAATTTATAGTCATCTGAAGTATGACAATTCACAAAAAACAAAACGTCTTCTTTAGGTCATATAAAGTCATACAAGAAATAAACTTCTAGAAAAAAGCAGAGTTTTGGGAGAGTTGTTGTTCTGGTTCTGGTTGCTGAATTGCCTGATCTACAACCTCAAAGCATTTTTTTTTATGCAATAAACCGAAATATCGTTTTTTCAGGCACCTCAATCAACAAAAAACACTTCAAAACCACCTTCGAAATCCTGAAATATCTCCGGTGATCAGGAACCATTTTTTCAAAAGCTCATCATATCCTGAAAATAGGATAAATTTCCCATCGAATGCAAATGATACAGCGTTGAAAATTTCCGTGCCGTCACAACGTAAGGAGAACACCTTTTTTGTAAAAATCTGCGTTGTAACGTCACAAAATGTACAGCGGCTGCAAAAAAAATCAATGATGGCATTCGATTCAGCAGTCAATTTTACGTTTAAAACGTAAAAAGGCTTGTTTATGTTGATTATCGGAGCAGAATCACAGCCATTTCTAAAAAAATATTGAAGAAACAAAATTCTTTACCGTTGTAACGTAACCTATTCGTATTACGTACTTTCAAAATCTATAAAAATATTGAGGTGTTTTCTTTGAAATTTCCGAGTTACAGCAAAAAAAAACTGAAAAAAGAAACGTCAAACCGTTGTAACGTCACGGCAGAACGTGTCTTAACCATAAAATGGAATCTTTTCAGTTTCAACGAAATTGCATGAAAACATGAATTGGACCTAATACAAAAATTACTGAATACTTTTTGCCTTCTTCACCTCACTGAGGAAAGGCAATAAAATCACTGGACAAATGAACTTCTTGATTCGGCATCCTAGACCCACCTTCACTATACATATCAACTAATAATCGAAAACTGAACAAATATCTTTGTGTATGTTTGGATGTGAATGTGTGCACCGAAAAATTGTCACTCAATTATCTCAGCACTGCACAGTGGTCCGAAACCGAAATCTAGCGTGACAAAATTGATAGTGGCCACACGTTAAGATATAGAGCATTGCTGTCTTGGAAACAAATGATCAGGGTCAAAAGAGGCATCTTTTGGTACGGTGGACATTAGGGTGGTCCACATTTTAGGGTGGTTCAGAATTTTTATTTTGGTGGGATGACGAGATAGCGCTTTGGTGACTTCAGAAAAGTTGTAGGAGACACTATTCTGAGAAACTTTGTTCAAGAGCACAAAGTTCTATCTTCAAACGGAAAGTTTTTAGAGCCATTTTTGTAATTCAGGTTAAGGTGTTAAGGAACAAATGAGGAATTTATCAACTCAGGCTTATGTTGTAGCGAGTTGGTGTCTTCTAGACATTTGTAAAGCTTATAAAAACACACATTTATCTGCCAAAAGAACGAATATTGGACTTTTGAAACGAAAGATATAGCCATTTTGAAATGTGAATAACTTGAAAAGGTGGTGGAGTTTGACCTCGCTCTTAGAAGCATCTGAAAGTACACATTCTAGAGTACATTTGCTAAAAATATCTCAGAGGTCTATTTTGTATAACTCATTTAATCTCAATTTGAAAATGAGCATTTTAAAATCGTTTTTTGCCCACAACTTTTGATACAATTGACTAAAATTAGTTTTTCTTCAACAAAAATGTTCATTTTGACAAGCTCTACAATTGTCTAGAAGGACCCAAAAATGTATAAAATGATTTAGTGGTTGGAAAAGAAGAAACAAATTTTAGCTGAAATATTTCAGGAATCAACCAAATTTATAAAATTTATTCTTGAAATATTTCAGCTAAAACTTATTTCTGCTTTTACAACCACTAGATCAAATAAAATATAGAAATATTCAAAACAAGTGTACATGATTTCGAATAAAAATCCAAAAATAATGTCACCGTTTTATCAAAACTGTTCAACACTTTTCAATATATATTTTGAAACGTAAACTAAAACTTAACTTTAGCGTACTTTAAATCACCTCTTAAAAATGGAATCAATATGCAACTACACATGTACAACATCACAAAAAATGCAAAAGTAGTGTTTATTCTAATCTTGTCTAATAAATTAATGATTGCAAAATGCACTAAAGAACAATCACGCTTTAATGAATAACAATATTTGTAACGACCAATGAAGTTTAAATAAATAAAGTATCTTGAAATGAGGATATTCCATCTGATTTGCAACAGTACTTCAATTTTTTGTTTTCTTTTCAAACTTTTTCAAACATTGCTACCAGAAAAAATCAGATCAGGTCTGGTAAGCTGGAACAAAGGTTGGGTATAAACATAACAATCCTCCTCATCTATTTAAACATTCAAAATTGGGTCAATAATAGATATCTGCCAAAACCAGTGCTAAAAAGTAGTACTTTTCAGCACTGTTATCAATGCTGAAAAGTTGAACCTTTCAGCACTGTTTTGAATTGTATCATCTATGGGAAAAACATGTATTTCCATCGGACGGATGATGGCAAATCATCACTTTTCGTTCGATTACAGCTACTGAAAGTCTTTTTTACCAACAAGTGAACACTACTTCAATAGAGAAAAAAAAAACAATGAAGAATCTTCAAAAAATGTAAAAAAATGTTTTTGTAGTAGTTTAGTTGTGTTCATTCGTTAATTGAAACATCAACTCTGTAACAAGTGGCATGCATAGATTTCTGACCACTCCTTCGTCAACAAGCTGTGGTGGCCGAGGCAGTTAAGTCACTGCCACTTTTGGGTTTATGTTTTGACGGATGTTTTTTTTTTTGCAGATGAACCTTGAGGGAATATCTCTATCGCCCATCTCGAGCTGTGTTTCTGTGTCCGTGAGTGGTGCCACTATTCTCCCGACTCGAGGTCATTATTCTCTTGGGTGTAAGAATCTGCAAAATGTAAATCTTGCAGATTTTATTGTAATTTAAGAAGTAGCGAGGCCGAAGAGCACCGAAAACAGTGCTCAGTGTTCAACTAGCGGCGTACTGGATTTTCAATCCAGAAGTCATGTGTTCGATTCTCGTACTGCGATGATGACTGAAAAAAATGCTGTGTTATGATTTACTCAACGACCTCACCTTTTTAAATTAGACCGGGACCAAATCTCGATTCCAAAAATTAAGTCAAGGTAGTTGTCGGTAATTTCATGGGTTTTTATTTTTGTTTGTTAATTAGGGTAAATGTATTAATTATGCTGGGACTCATGGTGTAGGAGCAAACGTGGTTGCCTCTCGACCAGTCGGCCTGGGTTTGATCCCAGAAGGTCCCGCTGGCATTTTTCAAAACGAGATTTGTCTGATCCCGGCTCCCGTCGGACGGGGAATTTAATGTTGCCCCGGTCTAACCTAGAGGTTAGGTCGTTAGCTCAGTCCAGTTGTAGGAGTCTTCTCCCTGGGTCCTGTCTCGGTGGAGTTGACGGTAGGCAGTTGAACTCACAATCCAAAGGTCGTCAGTTCGAATCCCGGGGTGGATGAAAGCTTAGGTTTGCAATTGCCTCAACAATCAAGCCTTCGAGCACCTAGTTTTGAGTAGGAATCTCGTAATCGAGAACGCCAAGGCAATGCTGTAGAGCGAATAAATTGATTTGATATTATCTACAACGAAAATGGAAAACAACATTCTAAAGTTTTTAAAATATCACAGAAGATACTTGAATATTTTTAAGCACTGAATCGGAATCTGAATGGTTGTGGGAAGACTTTCTCAAAACCAAAATCACCCTGCTCCAACAAATCCTATCCTGATAGCCCGAACATCGGATTGCATTTCATTGCACTGCCACTGCCGTTGCTGCACTGATCGCATTCACAACCAACATTTGGCGAGGTGCGGTTGAAATGCATTACGATATTGTATGTTGGCTAGCGTGCATTAACCGCTTGAGTTGCTATTTGGGTACCTCTATTTTCGGGTCCTTAGAAGCAAGAAAAGTTGAATTATGTTAGAGCACTCTAGAATTAAATGAAACTTTTTTTTTTGTTAAAGTATCAATTCAGTTTTGGCAGCTACATCTTCAAACACAATAACTTGCCACCATAGATTTGCCCGACATGCTACAAAACCGATGATTACTCCCTGGGTGCAGAATAGTTGTCCGCAAAGCGGCCTCAATTTAGAACTGTCAAAGCGGAACCAATTTACTGTTCGCATAATTATACCAAGAAGTGGCAAGTATTGTGATCGATCTATAATTTATTTAGTCAGGAATAAAAAAAAATCGATGGCTATTGAGGTATTCGAAGTCAAAACATCTTAATAAGAGGGCTGAAATTGAGATTGGCATAATTCGTCGCTAAAATTTTATAATCGCTTTGTCTCACGCAAAACCTATTTTATGACGCTCTTTTAAATGTTAGCGACGAATTATCAATAACTATGAATAGTACTTTCCAAATAATATTGGATAATCTTACTCCGATATTATCACTACACATCAAAGAAACATAATCTCGGAACTTCCATTCGGTTGCTCTTCTGATTCACGAAATTCCACCCACTTTTGACACAATTTTTCATCACGTGGAAAACAAAAAAAGGCCTCTTTTGGCCGCCCATCGTTTAGTCTACGAAGAAAAAAGTGCGAAGCACTTAATTTTTCATCGAAAACATCAACATCAACAGATCCAAAATGTTTTATAATAATTCACTTCAGCAGCAAAAAATATGTCACGCTTGAGCTTGAACATGGCCTTCTACTTTGTTTATGTTTACAGCTGTAGTGCAGTTGTATTAGTGGGGATCAGTGGGGAGCTTTCGAAAATCACGTTACGCATTCTGTCTTTTCAGCACCCAGATTACTCCTTGCTTCGAAATGAACATCACAATGGCATATGACTTTGTGAGAGGGGAAAAAACGACTCGCATTCAGCGAGTCTAGTGCTCTACAAGTCACTATTGAGTGCATTTATGAAGAGCGACATTCGCACCGCGTCGTGCAGTGATGAATATCTTACCGCGCACTATCCCTTAGCCTCCATTAAATATTGAGGTAACAATTAACTTCGCCCCGAATTTGTATCTTTTTTATTTTTAGCAATGTCATCATTATTTTCCAAAAGTCTACTTTCTCCTTTGTCTTCAAATCGTATACAAATTCGTAACAAAAATCATCATATTATAAAGAGTTTGATATGGTAATCAAATGACCTTGCCAATGAGTCTAAACTATTGAAGTTCTGGCAACCCTATCTCAAGCTATGACCACTTAAGTGATAATTATAGACATTCCAGAAGCCAGATCTCGCTTATCTACAGGACGCGTTGCCTGGAGCAATCATCCGACCTATCGTTAGATAACTAATCGAAAGATCTTCCACAAGATTCTAAAATTTTGAAGAACTGACAATGCTGTCGGCAGTTGTGACCACTTACGTGATCTTTAATTTTGTTTAGTCGCATATTTTGGTTTTATTTGATTCGTACCAAAAACCATGTTTTATGCTGGATGTCAATTATTTCATGATTATTTGAAAAAAGTTTGAATATCTGGCCACCCTGTTCAATAATGTAGGCATCATTATTTTTAATATGAATTCATATTCATATTTTCTAGAAATCAAGAATTCAATTTTTCACAAAATCAACCAAATCAATAAGTTTTTTTTACTGACTCGTCAAAGGCTACCTCACTATGCTATCACCTTTCGGTGCATATTTGAAATTGAAATCGTGTCTCAACAGCAGCGGAAAGAAACTGGAGTCTCTCTACATTGTTGATATGAAAATTTGATTCCTGCAGGATCGTACCGTTCTTTTCGTGAGCTCAGCAGATTGAAAATCCACCGAGTGATTTTACGTCAAGCCATGCGTAAGTGAAAAGTTTTGCCGATTTTATCCCGGGCAGACGGTAATAACAAAATTAATAATATTTCAATAACAAATCCTGTTAAAATAACAAAAAGTGTTATTATTTTATCCTGAAGTTCAACTTCAAGAAGAACAAATAATAACAGTTTCTGATAAAATAACAAAATTTGGTATTGAAGTGATATTACATTGAAAATGTTTAATAACACGGTAATAAGAGGAAATGTTAAACATTTCAAAAACTCTCCTAATAACAAAATATGTTATTCGTTCGGTATACTGACTTAGAAATAAAATTACCATAAATCGCACTAATGGAAAAGTTTTTAAGTGTCCATAACACAATCCGTTATTATTTTTTCTTTTGTTAAATATGTTAAGATCTTTGGGATAATTTTGTCTAATTTCGTCGGGGTCATTATTTTGGCCATGAAATGGGATCCTTAAGCTAAAATTATTCTAAAAAGTTGAAATTTTGAAAGTTGATTTTTTTAATTATTTGATATACCCCCTAAGGGCCTTACTAAAATTGGCTAGAACTATGGGATAATTTTAACCAATTTTGTCGGGGTCATTATTTTGGGCATGAAATGGAGTCCTTAAGCTAAAATTATTCTGAAAAGTTGAAATTTTGAAAGATGATTTTTTTTAATTATTTGATATACCCCCTAAGGGACTTTGCTAAAATTGGCTAGAACTATGGGATAATTTTGACCAATTTCGTCGGGGTCATTATTTTGGCCATGAAATGGGGTCCCTAAGCTAAAATTATTCCTAAAAGTTGAAATTTTGAAAGTTGATATTTTTAATTATTTGATATACCCCCTAAGGGACTTTACTTAAATTGGCTAGAACTATGGGATGATTTTAACCAATTTCGTCGGGGTCATTATTTTGACCATGAAATGGGGTCCACAAGCTAAAATTATTCTGAAAAGTTGAAATTTTGAAAGTTGATTTTTTTAATTATTTGATATACCCCCTAAGGGACTTTACTAAAATTGGCTAGAACTATGGGATAATTTTGACCAATTTCGTCGGGGTCATTATTTTGGGCATGAAATGGGGTCCTTAAGCCAAAATTATTCCAAAAAGTTGAAATTTTGAAAGTTGATATTTTTAATTATTTGATATATCCCCTAAGGGACTTTACTAAAACTGGCTAGAACTATGGGATAATTTTAACCAATTTCGTCGGGGTCATTATTTTGGCCATGAAATGGGGTCCTCAAGCTAAAATTATTCTGAAAAGTTGAAATTTTGAAAGTTGATTTTTTTAATTATTTGATATACCCCCTAAGGGACTTTACTAAAATTGGCTAGAACTATGGGATAATTTTGACCAATTTCGTCGGGGTCATTATTTTGGGCATGAAATGGGGTCCTCAAGCTAAAATTATTCTGAAAAGTTGAAATTTTGAAAGTTGATATTTTTAATTATTTGATATACCCCCTAAGGGACTTTACTAAAATTGGCTAGAACTATGGGATAATTTTGACCAATTTCGTCGGGGTCATTATTTTGGGCATGAAATGGGGTCCTTAAGCTAAAATTATTCCTAAAAGTTGAAATTTTGAAAGTTGATATTTTTAATTATTTGATATACCCCCAAAGGGATTTTACTAAAATTGGCTAGAACTATGAAATAATTTTGACCAATTTTATCGGGGTCATTTATTTCACCATGAAATGGGGTTTCAAGCTAAAATTAATCCGATAAAATTAACTTTTGAGAGTTCATTTTTTTTAAATTTTGTTATATTTCCTAACGGAATTGATTTATTTATTGAGAATTTTTGAAGTGTGAATAACAAAAACAGTTATTATTTTCACAGAGCCAGGAAGTCGGAGCTGACGTTGAAGTTCGAGCTGGAGTGAGACCTCGGAGACTGCATCGGATTCAGCAAATTTTCAGCAACTTTTACTTGGAGTCGGAATTTGTGAAGTCGGGTATTTTTAGAGAGCTGAAGTCGTCGTTGACGTCATATCCTGCACCCAGAGTCGGAGTTGTCTTCAAAGTATGGATTCAAAGTCGCTTGGAGGTACCCGACTCTGCAGTCCTGACTAGTACAGAGGAGTTATGGCAACTGCAGGTTTATTTGCAAATTACAAATAAACTAAAACAATAACTTTTTTTGTTATAGAGACATACCAGTTCAATAACATTTTTTGTTATTATCTCATGATTCGTGTTATTTCTTCATGATTCGTTGTGTGTTATTGGTTTGTTATTGCAATAACAACATAATAACAGTTTAAGTTATTCTTCGAACAAATCTTTGTTATTGATTTTTGTTATTTTAACAACTAATCCGATCATCCCAATAACATATTTCGATCTTCTCACAATATCAAAAACTGATCTTCCCAAGTTATTTCCGTCTGCTCGGGATGTGAAAACGCAAAAAAAAAACACAACACAATTCAAATGCGATATGTTACAGTACACAACTAATTGCACTGGACAAACAAACCACTTGCCAGTGCATTGCAATAGAAGCGTATTTCAAAAGTTTTCAGATAAACTCCTGCCACAAGCAAGGTCATTCCGAGTGCGCCGATACGGCCAACGGCGACCAAGGTGGCCAAGTGAGAAGTTAATTTATTTCCAATCACATAAACTGCTGCAAAGTACTTCATTTCATTTGCAGCCACACTGCGAGAAAGAAGGCAGCAAAATTGGTTTATAGAAAATCGAATCGTCCACTCACTCCCTCTCTCTCTTTCTCTCTGCTTAACACGAAGTTTGTACGATATTAGGTTACCATCATCGTCTTCATCATTACCGCAAGTGCTGCTGGCTGGCAGCACTGCACTGGCGATCAGCAGATGCAACTGGGTTGGGCTAACTATCGTGTTTCAAATCTGCTATGTTTTTCTTAAGCTGCAACCGGCGTGTTGGAGAAAAGACTACTTGTTTATTATATTCGCATCTGATTTTATTTCAGCTGGAAAGAAAGAAAGATCAATGTCAAATTTAATCTTCCTCGGAAATGCATTTTTACATAATTCTGAATATGAAAAAAGTCAGAAGATTAAATTTATTGTAATATGCTAAACCACAAATCATTATTAAGATAGTTCGAGTCCAAAAACGGATTCTATTTTCGGATTCCTTGGACAATTTCCCGCTATTAGCAGATAACCTGCCTCACAATTTTTAACTGTTTTTTAGAGCCAGATTCGTTGGAAAGGTCTTTCGATTACGCATGCAAAGATGGGTCGCATGATTGACCCGGACATCATTTTCATTAAAATATCTAAAATCTGGCTTCAAAAAGTTTACACCCACAAGAAAAATATGCATCCGTATCTGTCATAGCGGATTTGCTACAAAAAAAAAGTTAACTTTTACAACAGATTTTGCAACATGTCAGAATTGGAGTTCTCACCAACACATATGCTGGCGCGTCCTCGAGCAACACTGCAGAGAGAAGAATATGTTGGTGCTCTGTCCCTCACGATTCATCAAGCGTTCATGGCGCAGTGGTAGCGTGTCGGATCAACAACTAACTTCGTTTTCAGAAATGAGATTAATCATTTCTTTGATGTTATTTTTTGGTTAGCATTTCACGTGAAATTCAAACAAAAGTAAATACATCAAAGATATGATCAATATTATTTCTAATTCAAAATAATAATGGTCTGGAACAATGGACAAATAAATAAGTGAAAAACTATTTCAATATAAAATTTGGTTACTTTATCGAATTTATATCTGGGAATGAATTTACAAAATCTTATACCTCCAGACCTTCCCTGTCAAGGTGTCCGTCATTCAGCTCAAAAGAGTTGAACAACAGCACAGTTCGAAGAAACGCCGGCTTGGTACATGGCTCCGCTATCAAAAGGCCATCCGCTAGGAGAAAACTAATTAAATTCCATAAATCACACCATACGAACAGGCCAAACAACTCTGCGCTTATCAGCCTTGGGCTGCCTAACCTAACCTAACTTTTATTTTCTAAGCTGCTTGCCGTAAATTGCAATTTAACCTCACACACACAGACATGCACTCAAACAACCGATATAAATCGCAAATGTGGCGATAAATAACGACAGACAGAAAAGTGCACACACTACAACAACCTGTCAAACAACAAAACTCCCTGACACACACCCACAACCACAAACAACAACAATAACTGCAAGGGCTCCTTTGGTCCTAGCTCTTGGTCCCTGGCGATTCGCACACACACACTCACATACGATGCATTGCGGATTGGCCGAACTTTTGGCCGAAATTGCAAAAGTTCTTTCGCCAAAGTGTCACAACAATGAAACGGTGGAGCAAGGGGGAGCCAACTCAGCACCGGTTAAGGGAATGCAAAATGCAAGTTTGAAAAGTAAGATCACACCCGAGCCCGGACTAGAGAGCCTATGTATACAGAGAGGCGATTTTTTTTCCTCTTGAGCTGTCAAAACAGGGTTCCAATCGAGTGACAAGACCTTGCAAATATAGGCTTAGGATAAGAAATATTCAATATTGATCAAAAAACAAGTTTTCAAAAATTAAAGAATCGGTGAAACTTTTTTTTTGATCACCAACACTTTCACAAAATTTGCGATGCGATGACCAAACATATTTCTGACCTGAATATTTACACACAAGATCCTCTGTAATTACTCTAAGCTTTAAGTAAAATGTAATTACAAAAGCCGACTCGGTCCTAACCAGGTCTCAGCACCGAAAAGGACATAATAAAAATAATTTTATGAAAAAAAAAATTTCTGACCTGGGTGCTGAATAGTGGTTCGCAAAACGGCCACAATTTTGAACTGTCAAAGTGGAACCAATTTACTGTTCGCCAAAAGTAGAGAGTATTGTTATCGATCATTGAAAAATATTATTATTTTTTGCAGGAATATCAGCAGGATTTCAAAATCAGCAGGGAATTTATCTGCGACATCGCAGAATGACACTCTCACTGCAGTTCTTTGTCACCCGTAAAAAAAGAAAAAATCCTTTTGTTACCGATCCAAACTTGAAAACACACACAATTTAACAACAAAAAAAGTAAAAAAAAACTAGACAGAGTAAAACACATACCACTGATAATAAAATAGTACACCAGTAAAAAAAAGTCATGCTTGTGCTTGAACAGCCTCCTACTTTGTAGATGTAAACAAAGCGGGATCATTCGAACATCACGTTACGCATTCTTTCTATTTATCACCCAGTTTATGACCTGGGCCAGGGCCACTAAAACCCCAGCGGTTTGACACCAATAGTTGTTAAACTATCGAGGAGCTTGGTATGTTTGACACCACTTTACGTAGAGAGCCTACGTGAAGAGACGAAATGTTACTCTCAGAGTTCCAATAGAACTGTCAAATCGGAGTTCAATCGAGCAACAAGACCATCCAGGAACAAGGTCAGAATCAGTTTAAAATTATTTCGGTCAAATAACGAGGTTTATAAAAATCACAAACATTGCAAAACTGTTGTTTATATTCATCTGATAGTTTTTTTTATGACGTTTCGAGGCGAGGCCCTAGTTGCGATAGCTTCGTAGCTAAGATGGCTTGGCAATGGCTTGGCATCCCATTTAAAATACTCGGTGAAGTGCCTCTCGAGCAGAAATGCCGCGAATAGATATACACGTGAGAAAACAAACAAGATGCTTTTCATTGAGAATTAAACTGAAATTCCAATCATTCAAAGAATGTAATGGAACTGAGAAAGGCTTTCCAGGCCCAGTGAAAAAAAATAGAACTAAACTCACAAATGATGAAATCCTTGTCACAGTGTTCTGATACAAACAGGGCCTCGCCTCGAAACGTCATACAGGAACAAAAGCGGCGAACCGAAGATTCGCGTGACCTAGATAGCTATCTTTCCGCAGCCGGCTGCCTAAGATTTTTAAAATTTCAACCGATAAACAAATTGCTTATGGTCGCATCACCTACCCCAGTGAATCCTGACCTCATACCCATCTTACTAACCCCTCAAAACTCATGTGATACTTTGTCGGAGACGCAGCCGATTTAGCGGTCCCATCACTCAAGTATCGGCTAACATTCCCATCCACTTCCCCGTGTCTTACCTCTGGTCGTGGCCTTCGTCGTTATTGATCAACACGATAGGGACCTTTGAAAATTGCGAAGGGGTGATGATTGGTTCTTACTTTTCATCTGTGGTCCACAGAGCAATGTTTGGGGGTCCTGGTCAATAACGAAGTAGCAGCTACGGGTAGACACCAATTCTATGCTATGCTATGTGGTTGATGCCTTCCTCTTTTTTTACCAACAACGGGTAATATGAGTGGTATGGACACATATTTCAGCTATTTTTTCGATTCATTATTATCACTTAAGTGGTCATAACTCGAGACAGGGTTTCCAGATCATTAATGTTGTGGACTCGCTGGAAAGAGTTTTCGATTACCTAACCAACGTTGGGTCAGATGATGGATCCGGACATGGTTTACATACATTTAAGTGAGATCCGGCCTCAAAAAAGTACATAAATATTACATAAGTGGTCATAACTCAAAACAGGGTTGCCAGATCTTCAATGTTGTGGACTCGTTGAAAAGGTCTCTCGATGAGTCGGATGATGGAACCGGACATCGTTTACATGCATATAAATGAGATCCGGAAATATGTGAAAACACATTTTTATACAAAACTTTTGATATAGTTATCGAAACTTCAAACAATTCGACATCATGTACATTTTGACACTTTCTGAGTAGTTGCATATTCTGAAAGTACTCCTAATAAGCTACCTCTCCACCAAAAATGAGCAAAAGTTACTTCAGTGAAGTCTGTTTAATCATGATTTTAAATAAAGTAACATAAACAAAATCTCTGCCATCAGCAGTCCCTGTTTATATAGCCCTGTCAACCTGTCAAACAAAATACCACATGAACCTCGTGACGAAAAAAAAGCAACATGAACAAAGCGCCATGTACATTCGGCGAAGAAAAACGAATCATAACAAAGCGTCCCCCTCAATGACAGCAGGGTGATATAGACGTTGGTGATTTCAAAAGAAGTTATGTTTGTTTTTCTCAAATAAAATTACGGAAATAATGTTTTATTGAATTTGGATGATCAAGTATCAATAAATGCAACGTTTTTCATCTTTTGTTATCATTAGAACATCTTATTTTGCTTTTATATTTAAATGGGAATTGAAAATGGATGCTCAACATTCAAATGCGTTTTTCTCAAAACGCATGGTTTGTACATGATGTTTTTTGAAATGTTGGCGTCGAATTCAATAGCAATGTATGGGACCGTAAACCAAGTCTAATGCAATCGGTTTGATTAAAATCGGTCCAGCCAGTGCTGAGAAAACTTGGCAAGAATTTTGGGCACATACATACATACACACACATACACACACAGACATTTGTTCAGTTTTCGATCCTGAGTCGATGAGTATACATGAAGGTGTGTCTCTGAGCTCTCAATGAAAAGTTCATTTTTAGAGCAGGATTATAGCCTTACCTCAGTGGGGAAGGCAAAATAATATTTTTTTCTGATCTAGAATTTAACGTAGATTTGTTTATTATGTATGACTTTAAAATAAATACACAACGATTAAAGAAAATTTTACAAAAAAATGATTTTTTTGGCTCGTCCACAAACAATCTCATGTTGGTAAACAAGCGACGCCATATTGCCAATGTTGTTCGGTAGCTTATATCAGGCCATCGCCGGGGCCCTGGATACAAACGATGATCGAGCTCAAGCTGTCACAGTCCCTGCGAAATATGTTGGCAGACATATCGGGCGATCAGTAAAAAAACAGCCAGAAGTCGTCTAACGAAAAATTTAGCTAGAAAGAGATAGCAAATCTGATGCAAACAGACCCCCAGCTGCCATGTAAACATTCTTTGAATGTGTTGGTAAATTTCTGACACTAAACGATTTTTTTTTGTTTGATGCCACTATCCACTGCGACCAGGAATTAGATCTATTGCGGACTTGCAATTCTATTTATAGAATCACAAAGGCTTCTTCTGTTATTAGGCAGATGGGACACGCACACACGCTATTGTTGAGCGACTGTGTCGAGCGATCCACTGCCGTAACTTCGCCGCCGAAGAGGTTTGAATGTTTTTTTTTTCAATCCTCTTTGGCTCTGCCTTTTCCACTCTGTACTGTCCAAATGTATCGCTAGAACCGAAGTGCACATTTTACGTTTACTTATACCCAGCTAGCCCTTAAGGTTTCGCATCGATGCGGACACTGGGGAAATCGCTGTAAATGATCCTTGTTCACTATTTCGCAAATATCTTCGAAATGCGATTGAATTTTTAAAAAATCTCTCGCTACTTTTTAGCCAATAGAATTATCTACCGAATCATCAAAAAATTAGGCTAATAAACTATTTAACAAAAAAGTTCCGCATACATTTCTCAAAAATATTGTGATTTTTTAATTGTTTTCTCTGCATTCCACCCCAAACCGTTTGTTGTCTATATGGTTGCCTACAAACAGGCGATTCCAAGCGTTAGACAGGGCGACTGCTAGCGCTCTCACGGAAAACTCACAATCAAAATGGTGAGCATGTAAGGTAACCGGTACAATACATGACATTATACAATATGCTCATTTTCATGCTTGCGTTGGACTCAAAGATTTATTCTGAAATTCAGGAATAAAAACAATAATGTTGTAATTTTTTTTCTAATCAATCCCCTTATGCAATATCCGGACGGCAAGACTTCGGAAAACTGTTCACAATTGGTAAAAATAAACTTTAAAGTTATACATGTGATTTTATATTCGTTGTACGTGCTAAACTGAGTCGGTCATGCTGGTCGTGGGTAGATTATCATTTTACGTTTGACAACCTCTTCGATGATTATGGAAACGTTGAACAATTGTGGCCACATTCTCTGTAAAATGGACTTCATCTTCCAAAATTTCCAAAATAATTACGTCCTCCATTTCCGTTGGGTCAACAAATAACACCTTGGCCATTTTGGCCTTGCACACGTGCAGGGCAGTGATGGCTTCGTCGTAGACACACTTCTTCGGAGCAATAACATTGTCTGTCACAGACACTTGCCCACTTAGCCCGGTTTTTTCCGCTGCTTCTCTAATGCAATGCTCTATGACCGTATCAAAATTACTGGTACGTTCCTTTGCCCCGTTTTAGTCTACCAATAAAAAACAGCCAAGGAAGGTTCACGGGCTTGTCTACCGATACGAGGTGATGTTCTGGGTCTTCTGTAGAGTCCCGGGAGTTACGGCCCATGGATCTACCGTCGTAACAAGGCAGAGGTGGGTAGTTTTTGACCTCACGTCATATCCGGATAGCCTCAGGGAGGTTCAAGGACTTGTCAACCGATACGTGGTGATGTTCTGGGTCTTCTGTAGAGTCCCGGGAGTTTCGGCTCATGTATCTACCGTCGTAACAAAGTAGAGGTCGGTAGTTTTTGACCTCAGATCATATCCGGATATCTTCAGGGAGGTTCAGGGACTTGTCTACCGATACGAGGTGATGTTCTGGGTCTTCTGTAGAGTCCCGGGAGTTACGGCCCTTGGATCTACCGTCGTAACAAGGCAGAGGTGGGTAGTTTTTGACCTCAGATCATATCCGGATAGCCTCAGGGAGGTTCAAGGACTTGTCTACCGATACGTGGTGATGTTCTGGGTCTTCTGTAGAGTCCCGGGAGTTACGGATCATGTATCTACCGTCGTAACAAAGTAGAGGTCGGTAGTTTTTGACCTCAGATCATATCCGAATAGCCTCAGGGAGGTTCAAGGACTTGTCAACCGATACGTGGTGATGTTCTGGGTCTTCTGTAGAGTCCCGGGAGTTACGGCCCATGGATCTACCGTCGTAACAAGGCAGAGGTGGGTAGTTTTTGACCTCACGTCATATCCGGATAGCCTCAGGGAGGTTCAAGGACTTGTCAACCGATACGTGGTGATGTTCTGCGTCTACTGTAGAGTCCCGGGAGTTACGGCTCATGTATCTACCGTCGTAACAAAGTAGAGGTCGGTAGTTTTTGACCTCAGATCATATCCGGATATCTTCAGGGAGGTTCAGGGACTTGTCTACCGATACGAGGTGATGTTCTGGGTCTTCTGTAGAGTCCCGGGAGTTACGGCCCTTGGATCTACCGTCGTACGGCCCTTGGAGGTGGGTAGTTTTTGACCTCAGATCATATCCGGATAGCCTCAGGGAGGTTCAAGGACTTGTCTACCGATACATGGTGATGTGCTGGGTCTTCTGTAGAGTCCCGGGAGTTACGGCCCATGGATCTACCGTCGTAACAAGGCAGAGGTGGGTAGTTTTTGACCTCAGATCATATCCAGATATCTTCAGGGAGGTTCACGGTCTTGTCTACCGATACGTGGTGATGTTCTGGGTCTTCTGTAGAGTCTCGGGAGTTACGGCCCATGGATCTACCGTCGTAACAAGGCAGAGGTGGGTAGTTTTTGACCTCAGATCATATCCAGATATCTTCAGGGAGGTTCACGGACTTGTCTACCGATACGAGGTGATGTTCTGGGTCTTCTGTAGAGCCCCGGGAGTTACGGCCCTTGGATCTACCGTCGTAACAAAGTAGAAGTCGGTGGTTTTTTACTTCAGATCATATCCGGATATCTTCAGGGAGGCTCAGGGACTTGTCTACCGATACGTGGTGTTGTTCTGGGTCTTCTGTAGAGTCACGGTAGTTACGGCCCATGGATCTACCATCGTAACAAGGCAGGGGTCGGTGGGTTTTGACCTAAGATCATATCCGGATAGCCTCAAGGTGAAAATACAAAAATACAAAAATACAAAAATACAAAAATACAAAAATACAAAAATACAAAAATACAAAAATACAAAAATACAAAAATACAAAAATACAAAAATACAAAAATACAAAAATACAAAAATACAAAAATACAAAAATACAAAAATACAAAAATACAAAAATACAAAAATACAAAAATACAAAAATACAAAAATACAAAAAACAAAAATACAAAAATACAAAAATACAAAAATACAAAAATACAAAAATACAAAAATACAAAAATACAAAAATACAAAAAATACAAAAAAAAAACAAAAATACAAAAATACAAAAATACAAAAATACAAAAATACAAAAATACACAAATACAAAAATACAAAAATACAAAAATACAAAAATACAAAAATACAAAAATACAAAAATACAAAAATACAAAAATACAAAATACAAAAATACAAAAATACAAAAATACAAAAATACAAAATACAAAATACAAAAATACAAAAATACAAAAATACAAAAATACAAAAATACAAAATACAAAAATACAAAAATACAAAAATACAAAAATACAAAAATACAAAAATACAAAAATAAAATACAAAAATACAAAATACAAAAATACAAAAATACAAAAATACAAAAATACAAAAATACAAAAATACAAAAACAAAAATACAAAAATACAAAAATACAAAATACAAAAATACAAAATACAAAAATACAAAAATACAAAAATACAAAAATACAAAAATACAAAAATACAAAAATACAAAAATACAAAATACAAAAATACAAAAATACAAAAATACAAAAATACAAAATACAAAAATACAAAATACAAAAATACAAAAATACAAAAATACAAAAATACAAAAATACAAAATACAAAAATACAAAATACAAAAATACAAAAATACAAAAATACAAAAATACAAAAATACAAAAATACAAAAATACAAAAATACAAAATACAAAAATACAAAAATACAAAATACAAAATACAAAATACAAAAATACAAAAATACAAAATACAAAATACAAAAATACAAAAATACAAAATACAAAAATACAAAATACAAAAATACAAAATACAAAAATACAAAATACAAAATACAAAAATACAAAAATACAAAAATACAAAAATACAAAATACAAAAATACAAAAATACAAAAATAAAATACAAAAATACAAAAATACAAAAATACAAAAATACAAAATACAAAAAAATAAAAATACAAAAATACAAAAATACAAAAATACAAAAATACAAAAATACAAAAATACAAAAATACAAAAATACAAAAATACAAAAATACAAAAATACAAAAATACAAAAATAATACAAAAATACAAAAATACAAAAATACAAAAATACAAAAATATAAAAATATAAAAATATAAAAATATAAAAACTTTAAAATATAAAAATATAAAAATATAACAATATAAAAATATTAAAATATTAAAAATAGAAAAATAGAAAAATATAAAAATATTAAAAATATAAAAATATAAAAATATAAAAATATAAAAATATAAAAATATAAAAATATAAAAATATAAAAATATAAAAATATAAAAATATAAAAATATAAAAATATAAAAATATAAAAATATAAAAATATAAAAATATAAAAATATAAAAATATAAAATATAAAAATATAAAATATAAAAATATAAAAATATAAAAATATAAAAATATAAAAATATAAAAATATAAAAATATAAAATATAAAAATATAAAAATATAAAATATAAAATATAAAAATATAAAAATATAAAAATATAAAAATATAAAAATATAAAAATATAAAAATATAAAAATATAAAAATATAAAATATAAAAATATAAAATATAAAATATAAAAATATAAAAATATAAAAATATAAAAATATAAAAATATAAAATATAAAAATATATAAAATATAAAATATAAAAATATAAAATATAAAAATATAAAAATATAAAAATATAAAAATATAAAAATATAAAAATATAAAAATATAAAAATATAAAATATAAAAATATAAAAATATAAAAATATAAAATATAAAATATAAAAATATAAAAATATAAAAATATAAAATATAAAAATATAAAATATAAAATATAAAAATAAAAATATAATATAAAAATATAAAATATAAAAATATAAAAATATAAAAATATAAAAATATAAAAAATAAAAATATAAAAATATAAAAATATAAAAATATAAAAATATAAAATATAAAATATAAAAATATAAAAATATAAAAATATAAAAATATAAAAATATAAAAATATAAAAATATAAAATATAAAAATATAAAAATATAAAAATATAAAAATATAAAAATATAAAAATATAAAAATATAAAAATATAAAAATAGAAAAATATAAAAATTTAAAAATATAAAAATATAAAAATATAAAAATATATAAATATAAAAATATTAAAATATTAAAATATTAAAATATAAAAATATAAAAATATAAAAATAAAAAAATATAAAAATATAAAAATATAAAAATATAAAAATATAAAAATATAAAAATATAAAATATAAAAATATAAAAATATAAAATATAAAAATATAAAAATATAAAAATATAAAAATATAAAAATATAAAAATATAAAAATATAAAAATATAAAAATATAAAAATATAAAAATATAAAAATATAAAAATATAAAAATATAAAAATATAAAAATATAAAAATATAAAAATATAAAAATATAAAAATATAAAAATATAAAAATATAAAAATATAAAAATATTAAAATATTAAAATATTTAAATATTAAAATATTAAAATATAAAAATATAAAAATATAAAAATATACAAATATACAAATATACAAATATAAAAATATAAAAATATACAAATATAAAAATATAAAAATATGAAAAAATAAAAATATAAAAATTTAATAATATAAAAATATTAAAATATAAAAATATAAAAATTTCCAATACTCTACTACCGCTATATTGGATGCCATCTTGGATTACACATTCCCTGTGTGCTTTGGAGTATTTTTGATGTCATATTTGAGTTTAGCGACCCCAAATTAGATAAATTTGAGATGCTGATTGCTTGCTTAATTTCTGTATGAAAATTTCCAATATTCTACTACCGCCATATTGGACGCCATCTTGGATTACACATTCCCTGTGTACTTTGGAGTATTATTGAGGACATATTCGAGTTAAGCTACCCCAAATTAGTTAAATTTGAGGTGCTGATTGCTTGCTAAATTTCTGTATGAAAATTTCCAATATTCTACTACCGCCATATTGGACGCCATCTTGGATTACACATTCCCTGTGTACTTTGGAGTATTTTTGAGGTCATATTTGAGTTTAGCGACCTCAAATTAGTTAAATTTGAGATGCTGATTGCTTGCTAAATTTCTGTATGAAAATTTCCAATATTCTACTACCGCCATATTGGACGCCATCTTGGATTACACATTCCCTGTGTACTTTGGAGTATTTTTGAGGTCATATTTGAGTTTAGCGACCTCAAATTAGTTAAATTTGAGATGCTGATTGCTTGCTTAATTTCTGTATGAAAATTTCCAATATTCTACTACCGCCATATTGGACGCCATCTTGGATTACACATTCCCTGTGTACTTTGGAGTATTATTGAGGACATATTTGAGTTAAGCTACCCCAAATTAGTTAAATTTGAGGTGCTGATTGCTTGCTAAATTTCTGTATGAAAATTTCCAATATTCTACTACTCCTCCCCTGTAGATTCTGTGAAATGTGATCCATTCTCAGAATCCTCTCTGCGGTAAACACAACGTAGTAGGGCTGGCCGCTTTAATTTTTGCAATACATTTTCGGGTGTTCTCGGATGTACTGCAATTATTAATAATGACAAGAAAAGTGCTTGGGGCGTAATCTAATCACAAGACTTTCCAGCATGCTTTCATCGGACTGGCTGCGTTTGTGTTAGATTAGATTAGATTAGATTAGAAAATTTCCAATATTCTACTACCGCCATATTGGACGCCATCTTGGATTACACATTCCCTGTGTACTTTAGAGTATTTTTGAGGTCATATTTGAGTTTAGCGACCTCAAATTAGTTAAATTTGAGATGCTGATTGCTTGCTAAATTTCTGTATGAAAATTTCCAATATTCTACTACCGCCATATTGGACGCCATCTTGGATTACACATTCCCTGTGTACTTTGGAGTATTTTTGAGGTCATATTTGAGTTTAGCGACCTCAAATTAGTTAAATTTGAGATGCTGATTGCTTGCTAAATTTCTGTATGAAAATTTCCAATATTCTACTACCGCCATATTGGACGCCATCTTGGATTACACATTCCCTGTGTACTTTGAAGTATTTTTGAGGCCATATTCGAGTTTAGCGACCCAAAATTAGTTAATTTTGAGATGCTGATTGCTTGCTAAATTTCTGTATGAAAATTTCCAATATTCTACTACCGCCATATCGGACGCCATCTTGGATTACACATTCCCTGTGTACTTTGGAGTATTTTTGAGGTCATATTTGAGTTTAGCGACCTCAAATTAGTTAAATTTGAGGTGCTGATTGCTTGCTAAATTTCTGTATGAAAATTTCCAATATTCTACTACCGCCATATTAGACGCCATCTTGGATTACACATTCCCTGTGTTTTAGAGTATTTTTGAGGTCATATTTGAGTTCAGCGACCCCAAATTAGTATAATTTGTTTCTTGATACCAACAATAAGCACCTTTTTTGAATTCGTGTCTTGACTATAGTGCAAAACACACATGCTGGCAGCACGGCACAGCAACGAGAGAGTTTTCGTCGCATTCGCCGCTCGCGGGGAGAGTGACACTAAGGTAAACAAAAAAGCGAAAAAACCGTCCCGCCGGCCTGACCTCAAGCCTTAATTGATTTCTTATATGACAAGGTTTAACAAAGTCTACCTCAAACATTTAAATTAAAATATTATGCACCCGATTTAATAAAGCTCAAAGAAAAAAAAATCTTTTACCGAGATTATGGTTTATACAGATATCAAAACGAATACTCGGGATGCGTGTCATCGGATATTTCTTGTATGTTCAATAACTTACCTAGGATCAAATATTCTCAGCAGTCAACAATAGCACCATAAACCCTACATGCTCACCATTTTGAATAAGAATGTGCTAACGGTTGAAATCGCCCTGTCTAACGCTTGGAATCGCCTGTTTGTAGGCAACCATATAGACAACAAACGGTTTGGGGTGGAATGCAGAGAAAACAATTAAAAAATCACAATATTTTTGAGAAATGTATGCGGAACTTTTTTGTTAAATAGTTTATTAGCCTAATTTTTTGATGATTCGGTAGATAATTCTATTGGCTAAAAAGTAGCGAGAGATTTTTTAAAAATTCAATCGCATTTCGAAGATATTTGCGAAATAGTGAACAAGGATCATTTACAGCGATTTCCCCAGTGTCCGCATCGATGCGAAACCTTAAGTTCTGGTTTCTGGAAAACTCGTCCCTTCAAAGCACTTTTTGCGATCGGGCCGTGGAGCTCTGTAGGGCAATTATACAGAGAACAGTTGGTCCTTATACATGTGAAGAGTACAGGGGAAAGGATGTGCCAAGCCATGTGGGTTTGAATCCACGATCTTCCGCTCGTAAAGCGAAACCTGTAACCATTAGACCACAGGAGCTCGGCTAAACGATTGTACTTTCTTATGACATTTAATGCAATCCCAAATTATTGTTTCACCTGAATGGAATAAGAATTTTTCATTCTCTTATTTAACCAGTTCTTGAAACGAAATTAAATTTATTTGTTTCAACGCAAAAAATCATACGGCAACCTGATTAAGGTACAATTATCTGGCAAATTTCAATTAAGAAAGTAATTAATTCGTCACAACGAGTGCAGCAGCGGCTCCGTCTCGCGGAGTGTGAAATTTACGAAACTAAAAACTGAACAAAAAACTTGCCTCACTATTCAGCTGCAAATACCAACCCCTAACGAGAGCTCAGCACCGCTCAGTTCAGCTCAGCTGATGATGAAGTGGAGTGGTTATTCAATTACAAAACCCGTTCAATCGCAACATAATTTTGCCCGCCTGATTCAATTTCCAGCTCAATAAATGTATTCCATCACACAAACATGCCCACACACACACACAACTATCTCGTCCGGATATGAGCAACGAGCCAGAAGCACTGAAGAGGTTCCTCTTCACAGAGCACACACATATCCTTTTCAGCCAAATCACCCACCACCTCCCTTTCTCCGCTTTTCGGTTATCATCTATGTAGTATTAGGACGAGGAAACCCTGTGGGTTGGGAAACCAATTGGAAAATCTAAAAAGTGGATCCCCACGTGAGAGCATACTAGTCCCATAGTTGCAATTAGTGTTATTACCGCTCGGTTCAGAACTCCTCGATTAATTGAATATCTGTAAGGGATGAAAAGTGCGCTCATCAAATCGTTTCAAAAGTTACGCGATGTGATATTTATTAGTTTAAGTTTAGTTATTAATCAATTAACTAACGGTACAGATTAAATTTATAGCCGCAGTGGTCTTGAACACAAACAAATCAAATCAAACAACACAAAACATAGATTTGTGAATTACAAAATATGCCTATGAAAAAACATTTTAAACAAGGTTTAAAAAACATCAAAGCGCATTTTTTTTAACTGAGGTTTGATTATCTGGCAAGCCTGGCTCAAGTTATGAGCACTTAAGTGATCTATACATTCTTTTTTTGAATCCAGATTGCACTTCTCTGTAAGGAAACTATTCCAGATTAATCATCCAAATAGGTCGTTGAATAGGTAATCGAAATACCTTCCAAACGAGTCTGAGAGTTTTATATCTGGCAACCCTGTCTTATGTTATGACCACTTAAGAAATAATAATGTTATTTGTACAACACCCAAGGCTCCAAATTAGTGGGAACGGTAACTGCACAAAATGATAAATTTGACTTAACTTATTTTTAATTAATTTTACATTCGACTTGCATTTTTCCCTTTTCCGTGAATCGAAAAATTGGACATTCATCTCCACCCATCCGATGCAAGGATAATCGAAGCTACAACCTGTCCTAAGGTTCGATACTTCCCAAGAGGACATAGACAAGTACGCCAAACCGGGGCACAATTTTTCTGCAGCTTGAAGCGCCACCCAACCGTGCCCTGATTGCAACTATGAGTGTGATCGGCTCGGATGGTGGTGGTGGTGGCACTTGCCCACCTTGCACCATGTTCCATATCCCAACTTTATTCATGACTGAGCTTCGATTGCCCGATGACGCTCGACAATGGGTTCACTTTTTTTTTATTTTCACAGGACTGAGGAACTGAGGTAGAAGGTAGAGTATGTCGTTGTTGTTGAGCCGGAAATTTACACCTTCACGTGCTCCGATATTTGCAGATGCTTTTGCTCCCGCTCTCCCCCCTCACAGTCGCGTGTAGTGTAGATTGCATAACAGCTGGCGCACTCGTCTTACAAGGGAAGCGAAATTGCACCGATCGGCGTGTTGCCACGTACGGGGTGTTGCATGGATTTATTGCCTATTGGTGGGGAAGTATGACGTTATTAGCTCAAAAGAAATTCTAAATTTTATATTTATCCGAGCAACTAATTAATTATTTCGTAGTGAAAAAAATGTGTGCAAGAATACTACGTTTGAATTTTTCCTAGAGTCAAATTCTAGAACTTTTAAAATATGGTTTAGCAGAGACAAGCGGATTCAATAGATTAAATCGAACTGCATTCGAAATAGCGAATCCAAATCCGGTAATTCATAATTCATAACTTAATGTCAAGGTAAATGTTAACATTCCATAAGGTCGCCTTCCCTAAGGTGTCGTGAAAAGGTCCAGCTTGTGATGTTACACTACCTATTCTTTACTAAGCACCGCAAAATTTTGACGAAACAGGCTCATTGGAATTGAACTGACAAATCGTCTCAGAATAAATTGTGCCTATTGAGGTTTTTTTTTTGCTTTAAAACAATGAACATACATTTTTGAGCGCGCAAAAATTTGTGAACTCTTTCTTTAAAAAACATGTTTTCGAACACGAAAAAAAGAGTTTTCCCATATATATCAATGAAATAAACAGTTATATAGTTGATAACAGATGTGTTAACGTATATTCAACAATTTTTATTGATTTTTGACAGACTTTCTTTCCAAATAGTCCAAATTACTATAGTCATGCCTCGGTTTTGCACGCCTCGGTTTTGCACTGCCCCGGTTTTGCACCGTTCAGCTGCCTCGGTTAAGCACGGCCCAGTGCTTAACTGAAGCACAGAGCTTATGGGATTTTGGCTATATGGGAGACATTGGCTATAATTCTATGAATATTCATGCAAACATAAAAATTATAGTGTTTTGGAATCGGGATGATATCAGCTATCCATTAAAATTATAATTTCATGAAAATTTTTACAAAAATACGTATTTTTCCTGTATTTTGAAAATGCATATTTTTCTCTAAAGAAACCAAAAATATATTGATATTGCAATATGGGTATCAAATGATCAGGTTTTTTTTCATACATTTTGGATGTAACAATAACATTTTTAGAAAATACTCAAAACTTTCACAAAACTACGGATTTTCGAAAAAAATACTCAAAATTTCAATTTTTACAATATGGGTATCAAACGATCGAGATTTTTTCATACATTTCGAATGTAATAGCAACATTTTTAGAAAATACTGAAAATTATCACAAAACTACGTATTTTCGAAAAAATACTCAAAATTTTAATTTTTACAATATGGGTATCAAACGATCGGGATTTTTTCATACATTTCGAATGTATTAACAACATTTTTAGAAAATACTCAAAATTTTCACAAAACTACGAATTTTTGAAAAAAGGTACTCAAAATTTCCGTTTTTACAATGTGGGTATCAAACGATCTTGATTTTTTCATACAATTCGAATTTAATAACAGCATTTTTTTAAATACTCATAATTTTCACAAAACTACGTATTTTCAAAAAAAAATACTAAAAATTTCAATATTTACAATATGGGTATCAAACGATCGGGATTTTTTCATACATTTTTAGAAAATACTCAAAATTTTCACAAAACTACGTATTTTCAAAAAAAAAAATACTCGAAATTTCAATATTTGCAATATGGGTATCAAACAATCGGCATTTTTTCATACATTTCGAAAGTAAAAAAAATAAAATACTAAAAGTTTTCACAAAACTACATATTTTTGAAAAAAAATACTCAAAATTTCCGGTTTTCACAAGAGGTATCAAATGTTCGGGATTTTTTTATACATTTCAAAAGTTTTAACACAAATTTGTGAAAATATCCAAATTTTCACAAAACTACGTTTTTAAAAAAAATACCCCAAATTTCAGTTTTTTATAATATGAGTATAACATGGTTGAGATTTTTTCATTAATTATTTCTTTGTATCGTCAACGGAAATTTTAAGTATTTTTTCGAAAATACGTAGTTTTGTGAAATTTTTTAGTATTTTCTAAAAATGTTGTTATTACATTCGAAATGTATGAGAAAATCCCGATTGTTTGATACCCACATTGTAAAACCGGAAATTTTGAGTACTTTTTTTCAAAAATTCGTAGTTTTGTGAAAATTTTGAGTATTTTCTAAAAATGTTGTTATTACATTCGAAACGTATGAAAAAATCCCGATCGTTTGATACCCATTATTGCAAACATCAAAATTTTGAGTATTTTTTCGAAAATACGTAGTTTTGTGAAAATTTTGAGTATTTTCTAAAAATGTTGTAATTACATTCGAAATGTATGAAAAAATCCCGATCGTTTGATACCCATGTTGTAAAAATTGAAGTTTGAGTATTTTTTTTAAATACGTAGTTTTGTGAAAATTTTGAGTATTTTCTAAAAATGTTGTTATTACATTTGAAATGTATGAAAAAATTCCGATCGTTTGATACCCATATTGTAAAAATGGAAATTTTGAGTATTTTTTCGAAAATCCGTAGTTTTGTGATAATTTTCAGTATTTTCTAAAAATGTTGTTATTACATTCGAAATGTATGAAAAAATTCCGATCGTTTGATACCGCCCGTGTGGATCAATCGGACCGCGCACTGGACTCACAATCCAGAGGTTGCAGGTTCGAATCCCGCGGCGGGCGCTCTAAAATTCTTTGTGTAAATATGGGGTATTCGGCGCCGTCGCTCCGTGCCATACTTTCATTCACTTAGGAGCCCAGGGCGGCGAAGTCCTTGTAGATAAAAGGAAGACACTAGTGGTTGGTACTAGCAATGGTGGCCGACAGCTATAAAGTCAACTTCGTTGATACCCATATTGTAAAAATTGAAATTTTGAGTATTTTTTTCGAAAATACGTAGTTTTATGAAAATTTTGAGTATTTTCTAAAAATGTTATTGTTACATCCAAAATGTATGAAAAAATCCTGATCATTTGATACCCATATTGCAATTACAATATATTGTTGATTTCTTTAGGAAAAAAATATGCATTTTCGAAATACAGGAATAATACGTATTTTTGTGAAAACTTTCATGAAATAATAATTTTAATGGATAGCTGACATCATCACGATTCCAAAACACTATATTTTTTATGTTTGCATGATTTTTCGTACGATTAAAGCCAATGTCTCCCATATAGCCAAAATCCCATAAGCTCTGTGCCTCGGTTATGCACGCCTCGGTTTTGCATTCCCCGTATGCGGTGCTAAACCGAGGCACGTCTGTATATCTTTCTAAATTTACAGTTTTCTCATAGACAAATCAAACAAATATTGAAAAGATATACACCAAATTGGGAAATATTTTTTCTCATCCGAATCCGGCAAAAGTTTTATAAAAATGTTAATTATGAAGGAAAAACACACTTTTTCAAAAAATCATAGGTTTACGCTAAATATTTGTTCATAGGTGGCGACATGTGTCTTTCAGCTTTGCTGCAAATCCTCTATTGGCATTCATAAGCTAACAACATGTGACATCTAGTGTTGAGTAGCAGAACAGAGCGAAGGATGTCGATTGATTTTTTTCCCTTTGAGGTTATGTATGCGAATTCTGTTTTGTTAAATTCCAGCGTTCAAAACAACTTTTGAGCAAAAATTCGAGCTGATACTTTGTTAACTTTTGATGCTCTATCATTTAAAACAATTTTTTTTTTCAAAATATTTTTTTTTATTTTTTTTATTGCGTTAATTTATAGAGGGCAATAGTTTACACTCGTACTACTTGATTTTTTTCTCAAAAGTTGTTCTAAGAGCTGTAAATTTAATTTTAAGTTTGCATTCCTATATAACCGAACAGCGAAAATTTGAATCGTCATTCTTCGATGCTTTGCGCCATCTGTCGGAATTATGGAGCTTTTAATCGCGAATAGCTTTTTTAAATAAAAAACTTCAAAATCAGAGTGTGGAAAAATTAGATTTACCAGTGCAAATTTACATATAAAATTGAAACGCAATGCACAATGTGTGGACTCGCTCAATAAATCACGAAATTTGAAGATTTATTTAGTTCCCTCAATGCAACCGAAAAAACTTGTTCTGAAAATGAATCGACCATGTTGAGCCATCCTAGTAGACAGTTTCTCGGAATCCGGAATATTTTATAGGCAATCAAACGTCAAAATTACCCTCCACTAGAGGGCGCTGAAAATTGGGGTGATGTTTTCATTATATCCTACAGCGAGTAAATTAGTTTTAAATTTGAAATTGTTTTATTTTATCATAAAATCGACATTAAAAGCAAATCAAACCATTTTCAGGTAAGAAATAAATAGCTTAATTGATATAAACGAAAATATTTGTGTCATGGCCGATTTAACCTGTTAATTATCTGATTCAAAATAAGGGAATGTTTTAATCAACCACAACCTAACTAATCAATTGAGAATGTAGATTATTCAAGTTGACAAATATTTGTTAAAGTCACTTCTACCATAAAAGCATAGCTCTGCTTGAAAAATGATAATTGGAATGATTTTCAAAATTAGCAATCTAACCTCATTCTCGCGTTTTCAATCCGGATTCCAGAATTTTCAATGAGAAAGGCAACTTAGCAAAAAAATCAAAAAGTCAGTCGAAAGAACTTTTTATTTCTTACCTCCTGTTAACTTTTTTTATTCCATAAGATCAATTTTCTTATAAAAAACCTTCAAATAGTTTTCACTGCCCTTTGCACTTATCGCGCAAAAACGTAAACGTAACCTTGCACCAAAGTTCTTCTACTCGAATGTAGGTGGCGAATCGAGTTGTTAGCTTTGGTTTTGGGGGCCTATAGGTATTTTTTTATTTGGCTCTATTATTGTACGATCAGTTCCTAGCTGGACTCGGTCACTGGAAACGACCGACGAAATAGGCGGCGGGCCAGATGCGGACATAAAAATGTCAAAATCTCTTCCCCCCTCACTTCGTCTCACCATCCAGCTGCAGCTTTGTTGACAAACAAACGGAGCACGCGGTCCCATGATGGCGGCATCGAGCCAAAATTAGGGGTGATCATGTGATTAAAAATGAAAGTTTTTTCAAGAAAAATAATATTTTTCCGACCGAATAAAAAAATTGCGAGCATGTTCAAAGAAGTGATAAAAAAGCAAATTTTTAATCCATAATTTATCTACAAATTGATTTTTTTCACTCCAACTGGGAACCCCTAGGTTTATCCACGACCGTTTCCAATGACCGTGAGAAGATGCCAGAAAATCCAGCTACGAGCTAAATCCACAATATGTGGGGGCCAAGTACTCATAAAAGTCTCCATACAATTTTGGTTTTGACCCGAATGATTCTTCAGTTTAGGCAGAGAGAAGGGAAATAATACTCTTTGGTTTAGGTTTAGGTTTAGGTTAAGTGTCGCATTTTATCGTTGTATGGGAAAACTCGGAAAAGTTCAGGGTTCGTTTCCCGACCGGTCTCCTTGAAATTTTTCGACAGTAAATGAACTTTAAGAACAAAAAACGCATAGAATCAGGTGGGATTCGAACTCACACCTTTGGATTGGAAGTCGGATGCTCTAGCCATTCGGCCACCAAGGGATTAATACTCCTTGAGTGAATTTATCTGTAGTGGTGAAATAATGTCACAAGGTCATTTACTATATAATACAACAATCCCTTCCCCAACGATTCCCTTACACACCACACACCATTATAATCTATAAATAACTCGAACCGGTTGGTACGGTATGTCCCCGGCTTCTTCTTCTTCCCCTGATGGTTCTATGAAATGTGGGATCCGTTCATAGAATCTGTCTCATACACTTCGGGGGTTCTCGAAAGTATTGCAATCATTAATAATGACAAGAAGGAACTTGAGGCGTAATCTAACCATAAGTTCTTCCCGGATGCTTTCTTCGGACTGGCTGCGCTTGTGTTCGATTAGATTAGATTAGTATGGGAAAACTCGGAAAAAACGATCCGAGTTAATCCTGACGAGTTATTGACGGTTAAAATCCGATTTTTTGCGTTACGTAATAAAAGAACGCTCCCAAACAACAACAAAATGCGTTCATTCGAAAAAGTGAATCTGCAACAAGTGTCATACTTTGAATTCTAACCACCTTGAGACATCAAGTTGGTGACCGTTGAATTAGTTTTTCAAAGGTCGCTGGTCCGAAGTTAACACCTTTTGTTTTTTTTCTGTTTTGACGGATGAACTTTTTTTGAGGAAATTCACTTGAGGGAAAAGTTCTCTCGGCAATCTCGAGCTCTGTGTTCGTAAATGGTACAACTATTCTCTCGGCTCGATGCCACCATTCTCTCGGACGAGGGCTGCCGAGTTTTGGGTGTAAACAAACCATAATTGCATTACGCACCGCCGTTGCACTGTCATCGTTCCGTAAACCATAACAGTAGGGTAGTTTGACCATAACTGGACCCGAGTGTGTCTGTCCGGCATCTGATATCGGGTATACTTACGCACAAAGATGTTGCTCATGAGCGTCGCCGGCAAACAGAAGACGATAACGAGCACGTCCGCCAGGGCCAGGTTCACGATGAAGAAGTTGGTCACGGTTCGCATCCGCGGGGCCCGGAAGACCACCGCAATGACGAAACTGTTCCCGATCAACCCGACGATGAACACCACAAAGTAGGCCACACAGTACACGGCCGTCATCGTGGACGAGTGCCGGTAGAACAGCTCGTACTCCCCGTACGGACCGGTGTCGTTCAGAGCCGTCATTTCCTGGTCCTGCGGGAAAGGGTTGGGAAGAAAAAAAACAACGTAAATTTAGACAGACAGTTCTAAATTTGGAAACGAGTCTTCAAAAAGGGCTTCATTATAAATTAAGAACCCCCGCTCGCGCTCTTCCCCACTTTGGCCACTTTACCTCCCCTGCCCCAAAACCTGGAAGTTTTAGCTGAATGATGCATTACTTGGCAAAGTAAATAGCAGAACTTTGAGCGAGAAGTTTCTCCTTCTTGTGACGTGTCTTGTGACAAGGCAAAAGACTTGGAAGTCGGAACCAAGAAAGCAGAGCTGATGGCCCAAAATTTGGAGCTGCGGTGACGGTGGTGATTAGCTGCACTTGGATGCTCTGTGGTGATGCTGAACTACTTTAAAAGTACCAATTAACTTTTTAAAACGTAAACAATGATTTCATAAATTTGGGTCACTTTTCATCAAGCTGTCGTAATATCTTATCGTAGATTTCATGAATTGTAAAAAAAAACTCAAAGCTTGATCAAGTAGTTGTCAAGAAATCAAGCCGTATTTTATGTACCGGAAGTACGCGCCTCCTCGAGCGCAGACCGAAAGCAATGAAGAGAAACGCTGACGGAAACAGACCGACTACAATATCTAGTCCCAGCCGTGGAAGAGGGAGGTGCACATCCGGTGCTCCGGTGCAAAATTGCAACTTCTCGACACAAGAGAGGCAAGCAGCGAGCGGCACAATCTTTGGATTTTATTCGTTTTTTTATTCTTCAGCTTTTTACGGCAATTTTAATTCCTAAATTGAATTACGGTAAACTTTGTTTCACAAACTATGCACTCTTGCGCACTCTGTTTGGCCGTGACGACCAGGCCAGACCGGACGGAAATAAATAAGACAAGACCCGGGCACCGGCATTTTCGATGACTGACAGCCGGGCGCTATCAAAGGTTGGCCATTTGGCCGGTGCAAATCCCGGCGTTGAATGAATCGTCAGAATTTAAGTTTATGATGAAGATGCCAACGTTGCCAGAGAGTGTAGTTGGGTTATTCACCATCCGAGCATTCGAAATTGGAATAAAGAAGTGAAACTTTTATCTACAATGTTAGTTCAGAATCTAAGTTCATTTCTCAATATATCACCAAATTGTGGTCGTGTAGTACATATGTGCAAAATTTATTATTGAGCCAAATATTTTAAAATTTGTAATTTGTTGATTTATTAGGTACACAGATTTGTTGGGTAACGGTCAAAGTTACAGTTTTAGAAAAAAAATACATATTTAATCGTTCTGAACGGAATTTTGTAGTTCAATGACTCTTTTATAAGCCCTCTTATTGAAAAAAGCAGATTCTGTAGGTATAAAAATATACAGGACATTTAAAAAGGGGGTATAACGAAGCGTTGTCCCGTCACAAAAAAAAAAGGAACCAGAGTTAGGACTGACTCAAGTTTGCGTTGTCCCGTCACGCAATTTTTTTGTTCAAGGCACGAATTCAAAACAAAAAGGTTCTTTTTTGTGTCAAATGAAGCAAATCGTGTAACAGGCCAGTTTTTGGTACACTTAAATCCCATTGGTTTGACACCAACTGTTGTCAAACGAACGGGGTCACTTTTTAGTTTGACACCCTTTTTACATGGAGTTCACATACACTACCAAAACGTTTGTTTTGATAGTATGCGTGAGCGTCGTGTAGAAAGTGACAGTTCGTCACTTTTTAGTTTGACTTTGACCAACGGGGTACAAACTAAAAAAGTGTCAAACGAAAAAGTGACCAACCACCGGGGGTTGAGTGTAGACAAAATCAACCCTCCTGAATCCGAATTCGTTAATTTTCCTGGGAAGCGAGATATTCAAGATGGCGTCCAACATGGCGGCTGAATGAAAAAAAAACACAATGAAAGGATTTAAAAGATTGAACTTAACTTAACTAGTCAAATTAAACAAATTTGGGATCGCTGAACTCAGAACCTTTTGAATACTCTAAAGTATTCAGGGAATGTACAATCCATGATGGTGAAGCTAGAATATTGGAAATTTTTATGCAGAAATGCAACAGGACAACAAGTCAAGCTTCAAAAATGCTAAATATAGAGAATTTTCTCAGCTTTTCAACATTTATTTTTTAAATTTTAAAAACATGAATAACTGCGACAATTCTCAAAGAAGTCTTAACTTGAAAACGGTGCGTCTTATCAAAATTTCACTGAGATACTTTTTGATTGCAAATTTGATTTAATCGAAAAATAAAGTTGAAAATTTTTTCCGACCAATACTTAATAAATCAGCATTGATTCTAAAATTCATAACTCCCAGTAAAACAGCCAAAATCCAAGTCGAGCTAAATTAGTTCGCGTTTCCAAAAAAAGGGGTCGCATGGCTCAAATTATGACGCCGCCATGCGGTGAAAAGCGGAAGCTGCTGTGAAAAGCTGAAATATTGCATTGGTGACGTAAAACCGAGCTGTCAAACTCGGACTTTGTCAAATTTTCTATGTTTATGTTTTTGTTGCCGCGTGTCCAGGTTCTTTTCGTTGTTCCGTTCCGGTCGGGTTTTTCGGCTGCTGATAAGTTCCGGTCGATTTTGCAGAACCTGGATGACCAACTTTCGAGTCATGGTTCTAGTGTTTTTCGTTTCGATTCCGTGGTTTAAGAAAAAAAAAACGCATCGCGCGGGCGCGAAGGTGTTACTGTTGAACATCGTTCGGGTTCCGGGATCGATTTCTTTTGCAAAAGACATCGGAAGTGCACCAAACGGAAGATCAGAGTGATTTTGAATACATAAATCAATTATTTCTGAGCAGGGAAGGGTGGAAGAATTCGGAAGTGATGAAAGTGGAATTAGAGAAGGAGTGTGGGAAGGGGGGTGGGGGGAGGAGGGAGTGTGTAATCTGAAAGGAAGAAACCGCGGAAACTTGGGCGGGCTTAAGTTGAGCAAAACTCTGGTTTGTGCAGTTGCTGGGTCATTTGATCACCAGTACAGAGTGTCAGTTGGCCTTAGTCGAGAATTGGTCGCACAAGCCAGTCACATCCTTCAACATTTAGTGCAGGAACCGCATTTGGATACAAATTAAGTAAATATTTCAAGGGTAAGTTAAATCTTTAAGTTCCACGTGTTATCTCTTCTTTAGAATTTTTTTTTTCAATTTTAAAACTCAGCATTGAATCACAAATTTACATTGCAGAAATAAATTAAATATTGATTACTACAAAAAGTACGTTTAATTTTTTTGATTTTTTTAACGGTAGATATCAAGACTCAAGTATATAAGCTTATTATATACATGTTTGTGAATGTTTGGTGAAAGTTTGAAGCAACTTGGATGATTTTTGAGCAAACTGGGTGGTCCATAAACCACGTAGATTTTAAAAAATAGAGTATTTTTATTTTATAACAAAAGTTTCCCGTTATGAACCTAACAATCAAAACTAACAATCAAACTCAAAACTGAACTTTGGGAATGCTTTGGAGGCAACTGGCCAAACCAGAACTGGTTCCGGATCATTCCGGGGAACTTACGGAGTGGTCAATACTTAATGAAACAAAATACCTGTAAAATAGGAAACAAATTTCAACAAATTTCAATTTCACTTTGAAATCGGTTCCAGGTACCCCGGTGAAACCCGGAATATGGTCAACCACATATTTGAAACGCTTGAAATACTTGATAAACTTCAAATAATTGACATACTCGAAATACTTGAAATACCTTACTTTGAATACTTAGAGTCTTTTGAATACCATGGATACTTTGAATATTTAAATTGAATGAAATATTTGAAAAAATAATACTTTGAGCATCTTGAACACTTTGAATACTTGAATTCTTTGAATACTTTTTTTTTTTGATACTTTAAATATTTTGATCACTTTAATTCCTTTGAGTCCTATGAATACTTTTAATACCTAGAGTACTTTAAAAATGAGAAATTCTTCAAAACCCTGAAATACACAGAAAAAAAATGATGGTAATATTCATCAGGAAATGGTGACAGATTTTGTGGCAAAAAATATGTGTAATATTAAATCAGGAATTGATGAATTTTCATCAGTTTCTGATGAATATTCATCAGGTTCACATTTTTACACATTTTTTGAGTAATAATACTCAAAAATGTGAGTAATATTACTCACATTTTTACACATTTTTTGAGTAATATTACTCAAATATTCAACCAACAAAATTTTCAACATTCCAAAATTCAATTTTTTTTTGCTGTGTACTTAAGGTACTTGAAATACTATAAACACTTGAAATACTTTCAATATTTTAAAAACTTTGAGTCCTTGGAGTATTTTGAATACTTTGAAAACATTGTTTTTTAAACTTTAATTATTTTATACTTTCTATGCTTTGAGTCCTTTGAAAACTTGAAAACTTAGGATGCTTTGAATACTTGAAGGCCTAAAGTCTTTACGTACTTTGAATACATTGAATACTTTGAATTTTTTTAAATACTTTAAATATTTTGAACTTTTTGAGCCCATTGAATACTTGAACTACTTCCTCAATTCTATAGATACTTTGAAAACTTTTTTATTAATACTTTAAATATATTGAATACTTTGAGCCCTTTGAATACTTTGAATACTTTGAGTACTTTAAAAACTTGAAATTCTTGAAATACTTTAAACACTATAAATACTATAAATACTTTGAATACCTTCAAAACTTTAAATACCTTGAATTATTTTTGTTTATTTAAAATTATTTTTCAATATTTTGTATATATTGAGTCTTTGAAAACTTATAAAAGCTTGGAATACATTGAATACTTTGATTTTTTAAATACATTAAATATTTTGAATACTTTGATTTCTTCAAATACTTCGAATATTAAAAATACTTGGTGTCTTGAAATACTAGAAATACTTGCAATACTTTGATTTGTTTTAATACTTCAAATATTTTGAATGCTTTGAATACATGAATACTTTTGATACTTTGAATGCTTCAATACTTTTATTACTTTGAATGCTTGAATACAAAATATTTGAAACACTTGAAATACTTGATATACTTCAAATATTTGACATACTCGAAATACTTGAAATACCTTACGGTAAACCTTGTTGGATAAATGTACGACTCGTTCTGAAAAAATCGCGTTTTTGCAACTTGTTGTATAAACTACTATTTTTAAACTTTGATTATTTTTGATACTTTGTATTCTTTGCGTCCATTGAATACTTAGAATACTTTGAATACTTGAAGGCTTGATATCTGAAATTCTTTAGATACTAGAAATACTTTAAAAACTTTGAAATACTTTCAATATTTTGAAATCTCTGATGCCTTGGAATACATTGAAAACCTTGTTATTTTTAATTTTATTTTTTTATACTTTGCATTCTTTGTGTCTTTGCGTAAATACTTAGAATACTACATTGACTACTTATTTTTTTTAAATACTTTAAATATTCTGAACAATTTGAATTCTTTAAATACTTCGAATATTTTAAATACTTAAAGTCTTGAAATACTTCATATACTTGAAATACTTGTAATATACTGGGTTTTTTTTTAATATTTTGATTACTTTGAGCCCATTCAATACTTTAAATACTTGTATACTTTAATAATTTAGATACCGTCATCAGGGGTGACATTGGGTCTGGGGGTGAGATTGGGTCATACAAATATGCAGAAATTTCAGCTTTTTTGAAAATTACAAATAATTTTAATACATTAAACACTTAGAAATCTTTGCGTCCTTCTAATACTTTGAATACTTTTAATACTTTGAGTACTTTAGAAACTTGAAATGCTTGAAAAACTTTTAAAATACTTTTATAACCTAAAACACATGAAATACTAGAAATACTTTAAATAGTTTAATTACTTTGAACACATTCATTACTTTGAACACTTTGAATACTTTTAATACATTGAGTCCTTTGAACGCTTGAATACTCTGAATACTAAATAAAGTATTTAAAGAATTAAATTTGAATGCTTTGAATTCCTGAAATATATTTAACACGTGAAATATTTATCAATACTTCAAATATTTTGAGTAAAACAAGCATTCAAGCTTTAAACATTTAAATACTTGAATATTTTAAACACTTTGAATTTTTTAAATTTGTAATACTTGAATTATTTTGATTACTTTAAGCCCTTTGAATACTTAAAATACTTGAATGTTTAAATTTTTTACATACTTTGGATACATTGAATACATTGACTGTTTTAAGTACATAACATGTTTTGAACAACTTGAATACTTTGAGTTCCTTAAATACTATGAATACTTTGAATTCTTTACATACTTCGAATATTTCAAATACATGAAATATCTGAAACAATTAAAATGCTTCCAAAACTTTCAATACTTTTAATGCTTGAAAACGATATGCAAATTCTTAAATTCTTAAATTCTTAAATTCTTAAATTCTTAAATTCTTAAATTCTTAAATTCTTAAATTCTTAAATTCTTAAATTCTTAAATTCTTAAATTCTTAAATTCTTAAATTCTTAAATTCTTAAATTCTTAAATTCTTAAATTCTTAAATTCTTTAATTCTTTAATTCTTTAATTCTTTAATTCTTAAATTCTTTAATTCTTTAATTCTTTAATTCTTTAATTCTTTAATTCTTTAATTCTTTAATTCTTTAATTCTTTAATTCTTTAATTCTTTAATTCTTTAATTCTTTAATTCTTTAATTCTTTAATTCTTTAATTCTTTAATTCTTTAATTCTTTAATTCTTTAATTCTTTAATTCTTTAATTCTTTAATTCTTTAATTCTTTAATTCTTTAATTCTTTAATTCTTTAATTCTTTAATTCTTTAATTCTTTAATTCTTTAATTCTTTAATTCTTTAATTCTTTAATTCTTTAATTCTTTAATTCTTTAATTCTTTAATTCTTTAATTCTTTAATTCTTTAATTCTTTAATTCTTTAATTCTTTAATTCTTTAATTCTTTAATTCTTTAATTCTTTAATTCTTTAATTCTTTAATTCTTTAATTCTTTAATTCTTTAATTCTTTAATTCTTTAATTCTTTAATTCTTTAATTCTTTAATTCTTTAATTCTTTAATTCTTTAATTCTTTAATTCTTTAATTCTTTAATTCTTTAATTCTTTAATTCTTTAATTCTTTAATTCTTTAATTCTTTAATTCTTTAATTCTTTAATTCTTTAATTCTTTAATTCTTTAATTCTTTAATTCTTTAATTCTTTAATTCTTTAATTCTTTAATTCTTTAATTCTTTAATTCTTTAATTCTTTAATTCTTTAATTCTTTAATTCTTTAATTCTTTAATTCTTTAATTCTTTAATTCTTTAATTCTTTAATTCTTTAATTCTTTAATTCTTTAATTCTTTAATTCTTTAATTCTTTAATTCTTTAATTCTTTAATTCTTTAATTCTTAAATTCTAAATTTTTTGAAATCATAGTTTTTAAGAACTTCTCGATATCAATCACTATTTAGTTATCTTTTAAAATTAATTGTATTAAATATGTCTTGAAAATTTGCTTTCATGATAAAATTTCCTGTGCTATTTTAGATTTTTTTTAAGAACCCATGAAATTTAGAAGTTTAGATGAGAAGGTTTTAATTCTATTGAAGGAAAATATTAAAAATTAAAAGTACTGTTACAGTAAGTGTTGTCTATATATAAAGTATTTAAATTTTGTTTGAATTAATCAAAGCAATCGAAGTATTGAAGTATTCAAAGAACTTAATGTGTTCCATGTATTCAGAATATTTAATTTATTTTAAAATTTCCAGGTATTTCAAGTATTTCAGCAATTTCAAACATTTGAAGTATCTAACCTATTCAATCAATTTAAACATTTCAAATATTTTAAGTATTTAAAGTATTTAAAGTACTTCAAGTAATTCAGTAAATGTATCACCAAGTACCAAGTATTTAAGTGTTTCAAGGTTTTAAAATATTTAGACTATTCATTTTTTTCAAATTTGTTTAGTATTTAAAGTATTTCGAGTATTTGAGGCATATCAAGTATTTTAAACATCCGAAAGTTTACAAGGATTTCAAGTTTAAGTATTTTATTAATTTCAAATATTCATAGTATTTAAGAAAACAACTATTCAAAGTACTTCAGGTATATGAAGTATTCAATAGTATTTATCGTTTTCAAAGGAATAAAATAATTCAAGTATTTAAAATACTTCAAGTTTTTCGATGAATTTTTGTTTTGAACGTATTTTTTTATGTATCAATCATTTCAATTATTTAAAACTAGTTTTTCAAGTATATGAAGTATTTGAAGTATTGCAATTATGTAATGTATTAAAATTGTTCAAATATTTCAAATATTTGAAGTATTTAAAGTACTTCTAGTAAATCAAGTATTTCAAGTATTGCAAGTTATTCAAGTATTTCAAATATTTAATGTATTCAAAGGACTACAAAATTCAAAAAATACAAAATATTTTAAATTTTTAACGTTTATCAATTGTTTTAAGCATTGATTTAATTTCAAGTGTTTTAAGTATTTGAAGTTTACCAAGTATTTCAAGAATATTGAATATTTAAGTTTTAAAAGTACTTCAAGTATTACAAGTATTTCAAGTGTTTAACAAATTTCAAATTCATCAAGAATTTAATTAATGTCAAATATTCAAAGTACTCAAAGTATTTGAAGTAATAAAATAATTAAAGTATTCAAATTATTTAAAGTATACTTTAAGTACAAGAATTTAAAGTATTGAAGTATTCAAAGGAATAAAATAATTCATTTTTTAAAATATTTGAAGTATTTAAAGTATTCAAAGTATTTTAATTATTTTTAGTATTGAATGTATTGAAAGTATTTCAATTGTTTAAAATATTTCAAGTAATATTTCAAATATTTCAAGAATCAAGCGCTTCAAATATTTTGAATTTTTTAAAAGAATATAAAGCACTTCAAATTTCAATATAAAGAATTCAAAGTATTTAATGTTTTCAAAAATTTCAAATGTTTTAGTATTTGAAGAATATCAAGTATACATCAAATACTAAAAAAATCAAAATACTTCAAGCATGCAAATATTGCAAATGTTTTGATTATTTAGAGTATTTAATGTAATAATATTAACAGTATTGAGAGTATTAAAAGAATTTAAAGTATTTAAAATATTTAAAGTGTTTAAAGTATGTAAAGTATTCCTAGATTAAATTTTCAAAACGTCGACTCAAAGGTTGTTTTGATAATTTACTCTAGATTTAAAGTATATAAAGTGTTTCAAGTACTTAAAGTATTTAAATTAAGGTATTTTAAGTATTTAAAGTGTTTAAAGTATTTAAAGTATTTAAAGTATTTAAAGCATAAAATATTCAAAATAATCAAAGTATTCATAGTATTCAAAGGACTAAAATATCTCAAGAATTTAAAATATTTAAAGTATTTAAAGTATTTCAATTATTTCAAGCATTGAATGTATTTCATGTTTTTTTTTTAGTTATCAAGTATTTCAAGAGTTTTCAATATTTTAAGTATTTAAAGTACTTCAAGTATTGGAAGTATTTTAAGTATATCAAGTAATTTATTTATTTCTAATATTCAAAGTACTAAATGTATTAGAAGTAATCAAATATTTTAATTATTAACATTATTTAAAGTACTTTATTATGCCAAGAATTTAAAGTAATAGTATTCAAAGGACTAAGACAATTGAAAGTACTCAAGATATTTCAAGTATTTAAGTTATTTCATCTCTTTAAGTCATTCAAAAGATTCGATTTAATATATTTTGGAATTTTACAATTATTTTATGTATTTTAAGTATATCAAATACTTGAAGTATTTCGAGTGTTTAAGAATTCAATGAGTTCAAGTAATCAAAGTATTCAAAGCAATTAAAGTATTCAAAATAGTTTAACAATTTTATAAATTCAAAATATTCGATGTATTTAAAAAATTTCAATAATTGCAGGTGCGTCAAATAATTCAAGTAGGTACTTAAAGAGTTCAAAGTATTCAAATATTTTAAATATTTAATGTTTTAATTATTTAAAGTATTTGAATTACAACAAGATTTCAAGTATTTTATTTATATCAAGAATTTAAATTATTAAAGTATCCAAAGTATTAAAAATATTTCATATATTCCAACAGTGCAAAGCGTTTGTAATAAGTAGTCAAATTATTTAAACCATTCAAATAATTTAATATTTCAATGTATTCAAAATATTTCAAGTATTTTTACTGTTTAAAATATTTCAAATATATAAAGTATTTCAAGTATTAATAGAATTCAATATTTCAAATATATCAAGTAGTTAATGTTCGTAAAGTATTTCAATTGTTGGAAGTATACCAAATATTTCAATTTTATAAAGAATTTAAAATTTAAAATTGAGGTGAAAAGTCATGAATTGTAATTGGACACTCAATAATATTTTAACTAAATGAATGTACATGGAAAAGAAAATCTCAATAAATATAAAAAAATTCAAATATTTTAAGTATTCTTAGCATTCTAAGTATTTAAAGTTTTTAAAGTTTTCAAGATATCAAATATTTAAGAATTCAAAGTATTTAAAAATTCGATATTTGATATTTGATTCGTATTTGATAAAATTTTACAAATTAAAATTGATTTCAATTTTTGATAATTTAAATTATCAATTAAAGTGTCCAAAGTATCCAAAGTATTCCAAATATTTCAAGTATTTCGCTTCTCTTAAGTATCAAAAAACAAAATTATAAATAATTATTATTGACAACTGGAGCTATATTGATATCGAGAAGATCGACAGCCATATACATTTGTGATAATTTGTATATAAATTTTAGATGTATTTAAAGTATTCAAACATTTCGAATATTGGAAGTATTTAGAGTACTTTACGAGTTTGTAGTATTCTTTAGGTTTGAAATTCAATATTTAAAATTTAAAATTTAAAATTTAAGAATTTAAGAATTTAAGAATTTAAGAATTTAAGAATTTAAGAATTTAAGAATTTAAGAATTTAAGAATTTAAGAATTTAAGAATTTAAGAATTTAAGAATTTAAGAATTTAAGAATTTAAGAATTTAAGAATTTAAGAATTTAAGAATTTAAGAATTTAAGAATTTAAGAATTTAAGAATTTAAGAATTTAAGAATTTAAGAATTTAAGAATTTAAGAATTTAAGAATTTAAGAATTTAAGAATTTAAGAATTTAAGAATTTAAGAATTTAAGAATTTAAGAATTTAAGAATTTAAGAATTTAAGAATTTAAGAATTTAAGAATTTAAGAATTTAAGAATTTAAGAATTTAAGAATTTAAGAATTTAAGAATTTAAGAATTTAAGAATTTAAGAATTTAAGAATTTAAGAATTTAAGAATTTAAGAATTTAAGAATTTAAGAATTTAAGAATTTAAGAATTTAAGAATTTAAGAATTTAAGAATTTAAGAATTTAAGAATTTAAGAATTTAAGAATTTAAGAATTTAAGAATTTAAGAATTTAAGAATTTAAGAATTTAAGAATTTAAGAATTTAAGAATTTAAGAATTTAAGAATTTAAGAATTTAAGAATTTAAGAATTTAAGAATTTAAGAATTTAAGAATTTAAGAATTTAAGAATTTAAGAATTTAAGAATTTAAGAATTTAAGAATTTAGGAATTTAAGAATTTAAGAATTTAAGAATTTAAGAATTAAACGTTTAAAACCCAAAAAACAAAACAAACCAAAACAAACCGAAATGACCGAGGGGTTAATAGATGCCAAAAACCTGTTCAATAAATAGAAAAAAACAGTGTTCAAATTTTTATTTAATTAAAACATGAAAAGTTAGCATTGTTAATACATTTTAGTAACTTTTATGTTTATATTTCATCAGGAAAATATTATGCATCGGTGGTCCCCTCGTTATTTTTCGTTCAGCCCAGTTAGCGAGCAGCCCTCGATGACTGGGCAACGTTTTCGAACAACTACTGTACATATATACTTTAAAAATACAAATAGAAAATAAAAAAGACTGATTCTTTTCAAGCATGTTCCTTTTTTGTGTAAACATTTAAATTTGGTAATCATTTATTTTTCGTTTTCTTTTTTTGCTTTTCCATCGAGCACCAACAAAATCGTCAACGTATCCCATCGAGCCCACAAGTTCCTGAGTCCAGCCGAGTCCGGTTCCAGATTGCAGAGACGAACGTTTTGAAGAAGTACTGAGAATGCGTCATACTATGCCACAGAAACGCCATCAAGTAACCATCGGGATCGCATCTTGGCAATTACTTTATCCTTCAGTGAAATGTTGTACAAAAGTGAGTTGATTTTTAGAATTAAAAAAAAACAAAACAAACTAATCCCTTGCTTTTCTTCCAGCCGGAGGATTATTCCGGTTCCTCCTCCGGTACAAGCCGATGCATCGTGCTGGACATTTCGCAGAAGGACTCCCCTGACGGAGCGAAGTCCGTGCAGGATGGTTTGGCTTAGTCGGAAGGAATCGCCGCCCGGGAAACTCTCCGCGACCATCCCGAACTCGCGCAAGTCCCTGTTCGAGTCGCGGATTTCCACACCAAAGCGCAAGAGCTCGAACGAGATTGCGGCGTCGTCGAGCAAGCCGAAGATCCCAAAGGAACCAGCTGGACTCGCCTGGGACGAGCGAGCAGATAGAACTGGTTGTTGCCGGAAGCGGTCGTTCAGCAGGTCGATGACGACGATGATTACTTCCCGAGTTACCAGGAAGCCGTCGATCCCAACTGCAGCCAGTTGTTCCTGGAGGAAGTCGATCGCAATGGGAAGAAGAGGTGCACTCGATCGTGAAGAACAGCGCAACCTGCTCGCAGTACATCCGGCTCGAGCGATCCATGATGGAGGAGAACAACGTGAACCTGCTGGACGACTTTGTGGACAGTCAGTTGGCGCGGGAGTTCGATTCGTCCTAGCAGCGCCAGCAGATCATGGGCGTGTTCAACGGGTTTGAACGCACCCTGCTGGACACGAGCAACGTCGAGTTCAACGCCCCGCTGCCGGAGGTTGATGCGGACCTGACGTAATTACTGTTTGCCCGGCTGGAACAAGACCAACTTCAGATCAACTTCAAATTGGTGAGGAAGGACGGCGCGGTAGGGACTTCGAATCTATCTCCACGTACAGTCCCTGCACATTAAATCAGCCATCCCGCACCCCTTAATCATGGGCGTCACCTGGGAGTGCGGCGGCAGGTGCGCGCGAAGGCGAGTTCGAAAAGGTGCTCACGGACTTTTTCGAGGCGTTTAAAAACTACGACGAGTACGGCTCGTCCCGGCGCACGACCTGTCTCAAATACCTCGTCCTCGCGAACGTGCTCAAGAAGTCCGGCATCAACCCGTTCGACTCGCAGGAAGCGAAACCGCACAAAAACGGCCCGGAAATCCTGTCCATGACGAACCTGATCGTGAGCAACAACGACATAATGGAGTTCGAGTCGATCCTGCGGAACAACCGAAACAACACCATGGCCGATCCGTTCATCCGGGAGCACATCGAGAACCTGCTGCGGAACCGTGATCGATCGATGACGACCGTGCGCAGCAGCAGCAGCGCCAGGTCGGCCGCCATGACCGCAACCACGACGGTCGTTTGAGGAAAGTAGCAAGGGATGGGGAGTCAAGCTGTTTTGTGCCACCCCACGTAGTTAGTCGGAATATTAATTTCTGTTCACGGAACCGAATTGTATTGACGTATTTATTTAAAGTAAGTCATGAACATTTTAAAACTTAACCGAAATCTAAAGTATAATTTATCTTGTTTCAGGAAACTCACTGGAACCGTTTTTGCCGGAACCGATGCCTTTCACAAGGGCATTTTCTACAAGGCCGGGCGCGTGTTCAACGTTGTAAATTACGCCCTCGATGTGATCGTGACCAGGCGCGTCAACGGGACCATCTTGGTCAAGCGCATCGAGCACGTGAAGTCGTCCCGATGCCGTAAGGACATTCTGCGTCGCGTCAAGGAAAACTGCTCCTGGCCTTGATCTACCTGAAGCGCAACGTGGCACACTACGTGACGAGCAGGTCATCGTGAACTCTTCCATATCCGTCTTCCGGATGGCCCCGATTCCCGGCGCGATTTCGTCGTGGTGCCGCGAATTCGTCAAGAGTTTAAAAAACATAACCAAAGAAACATAAAATTTGTAAATCTACCTGAGAATAAATCTTTACGTGTTCTGGTATTTTTTGTCCAGTTTTTGTATATTGCTTAATTTATTAAAAGGGCGAATTGGCTTTTATTAGTCAATTCGCCCTTTTGATAAATTTGGCAATGTTTACCAAATCAAACCAAAACAATCCCTTAATTTTCCTACTCACCGCTAGAGGTCGCATCGGTCGGTTAATTGAACAGCGACATCTATGTTTGAAGTCTGAACTACTTGAAATAATTCCTGAGATGCGAGTGAAATATTTCTTAGCTCGAGTAGCGCGAATTTTTTGTGTCAAAAGAGCTCGAATTCGAGGCATTTACACGCCAAATTCGAGGCGAATTTGCCTCGATTCGAGCGAGATTCGGCTCGAGTTTAGCGAGCGGTTCGAGCCATTTCGGCTCGAGTCTTTCTTACTGGGCTAGATCAAAGATTTTTTGCACATTTCTGAAAATTGATGTCTGAGCAACTCTCTACAAAATCGGCCGATTTCGACCATTTTTATTTTTTGTATTTTTTGATTTGACTCAAAAATTTGACAAGATGAAAATTTTTAAATCAAGACTAGCATTTTAAATGGGCGTAATATTCAATGTTTGGCCCTTTTAAAATGTTAGTCTTGATTTATTTATTTTCAAAATATTTTTTTCGAAGAGATCGGAAAATTTCACGATTGTTTCATGTATTAACATTGAAAATCGGACCATTAATTGCTGAGATATCGTCATTAGAAAATGGTGGGCTGTTTGGGTGAGACTTAGAAAACTTCAATTTTCGTGTTTCTTTTTCTTTCAGCCGCTGTATCTCAGCAACCAGAGGTCCAATCTTCAATGTCTCTTAGACAATTTTATAGCAAATTTTCTGAACTTTTCAAAAAAAAAAAATTTTAGAAATGGTCACTCATGGTCACTATTTTTAAAAATCGAAAAACTGCAAATATTTCGCTAAAATCAAACTTTCGGTGGCTATATCTAGAAAACGGAGCCCTTTATCAAAAAATATGTAAAGTACTTTTCGATTGCAAATTCAATTTTGCATTAAAAAATAATGTCAAACTTGTTTTTGCATGAAACTTCGATTTTTTCCAAAAATCACTATTTTTTCAAAAATTCATAACTCGGCGGCAGATTTTTTGACCATGTTTTTCTCTATGGCTCAAAAGTTGCGGATTTTTGTCCCCTAAAACATATCAAAAAATCTCGAAAATCAAAAAATACGTATTTTGGGAAATTGAGTTCTAGTAAAAAAAAAAGTTGATAAAAAAATCCTCAATTTTTTTTCCGTGTACCTATTTTTTTCTCAAAAGTCCTCAACAATACCTACAACTTTGCCGAAGACACCAAATTGATCAAAAAATTCACTCAAAAGTTGCATCTGTTTGAATATTTACATACCATTTTTGTATGGACAGCTGCCAAAATTGTATGGAGACTTGTATGGGTGAACCAATGACACAAAATAGCATATTTGGGTATAGGGAAGGCCCCCACAAAGTTTGAGCCAAATAAAAAAATACAAATAAAATCCATTTCCGGTTTTGGTAGAGAATTGCTCGTCTTCTAAAACATATCAGAAAAAAAGTATTAAAATTAGTGTATTTTGCAAATCAAGTTAAGAGACAAAAAGTGAAAAAAATCACCATTTCTTAAAACTCTGCATCATATTTTTTTCAGTGTATTCCTTATCCATACCTACAACTTTGCCGAAGGCACCAAATCGATCAAAAATCAAAGTTTAACAGTCCGCTTTGCACATGGCAAAAGTTTAAACTTAAATCGTCTTCTACTCACTTAAATCATGACATATCTCCATGAAACTTTCAGGAGTTATTGGAATTCATGTTTGTGAAGGATTTAATAAATATTTGGAATTATGAAATACCTGTCAGTTATTATACATTTTAAATCGCTCAGTTTTTCTTCATGGTAGCCACCCCAAGTCACGTGAACCACACGCCACATGACCCACCGGTTTAGCTGCACTCCGTTGCATCCTGGCAACGGACGCAACGGCATCACAGTCATGAATTCGAGAATTCGACGGCCAAGAGAGACGCCACCCGTCTGTCTCTGGCCTGGGCTTTCGTTTTGCATCCATCAACCAGTGCCCCCATCGTGCAAATGCAAGCTGGCATCCACTTTCGGGCTCTGGGAAACTAAAGTTGGTTCCGTTCCGTTGGCTGGCAAGTGCCAAATTAAGGTTATGGGAAAATAAAGCGCTCCGGCGCATATTCCCTTGGCAACCCTGCACGCGCGCTCGTCGTCGACGACGACGGAACTGGTAGGTGGGTTCTGTCCTAAGGCCTGAGGGGTCTGTCCTTAATTACGTGATTTGTTTATTCCAAGAATTCGAGTTTTGTCGATGATGAGCTTCTAACATTCGGCAAAAGTAGACAGCAAACTTTTGGTGTGTAAAACACATGACCACGTAATGCATGGATGGCCCCTGTCTCCCAGATAGCTTCTAGTTAGCGAAAGCACTACGATGATACGAGTTATGGCTTGCACGTACACAAGTTTGACGACTACGATCAGAGACTGCTGGTTATGTGTGTACGATAGTTTGTTTACATGCTGATTTAGAATCTCTTCTCGCATAGCACACGCACGCGTAGTGGTTTGTGATGGCGGAAAAAGGGTTTTATTTTTTCTATAAAATTTTAAAAGATGTTTCATAGGGACCATCCATAAACCACGTGGACACTTTTTGGGAATTTCAAACCCAAGAAATTTAAGAAATTGAGCGAGTTGTGGCGCTATAACCACGGCAAATAGTGTCCAGGGCATTTGTGGAAATACATTGTCCCATCCCCGAGGGTCCCGGAGCACCAAAACTTCTTAGCATGGTGGCTCCCAACGATAAATTGCTCTAAATAAACAGGAACGTGAGCGGGGGATCCCCACGTTTCTTCCTCCCCTGTAGATTCTGAACTGTATTGCTGTTTTGAATATTCGTGTTCAAACTCAATCCAATTCAACGAATCATCTTTGCGGTTAACTTTACGCAGTTGGCCTGGCCGCTTTAACGTTTTGTGATGTTTCAAAGCAATTTATTGCATTGGGGCACTGCAAATGTTAATAATGACAAGAGGATGCTAGGCGTTAATCAACCTAAGGCATTTTCCAGGATGCCCTCGAAAGACTGGCTGCGCTAGGGTTAGATTAGATTAGATTAGATTAGAAATTCAAGAAATTTAAGAAATTCAAGAAATTCAAGAAATTCAACAAATTCAACAAATTCAAGAAATTCAAGGAATTCAAGAAATTTAAAAAATTCAAGAAATTTAAGAAGTTGAAGAAATTCAAGAAATTCAAGAAATTCAAGAAATTCAAGAAAATCAAGAAATTCAAGAAATTCAAGAAATTCAAGAAATTTAAAAAACTCAAGAAATTTAAGAAATTCAAGAAATTCAAGAAATTCAAGAAATTCCAGAAATTCAAGAAATTCAAAAAAATCAGAAAATTCAAGAAATTCAAAAAATTCAAGAAATTCGAGAAATTCAAGAACTTTAAGAAATTCAAGAATTCAAAGAAATTCAAGAAAATCAAGAAATTCAAGAAATTCAACAAATTCAACAAATTCAACAAATTCAAGAAATTTAACAAATTCAAGAAATTCAACAAATTCAAGAAATTCAAGAAATTCAAGAAATTCAAGAAATTCAAGAAATTTAAGAAATTCAAGAAATTCAAGAAATTCAAGAAAATCAAGAAATTCAAGAAATTCAAGAAATTTAAAACAACTCAAGAAATTTAAGAAATTCAAGAAATTCAAGAAATTCAAGAAATTCAAGAAATTCAAGAAATTTAAGAAATTTAAGAAATTCAAGAAATTCAAGAAATTCCAGAAATTCAAGAAATTCCAGAAATTCAAGAAATTCAAGAAATTCAAGAAATTCAAGAAATTCAAGAAATTCAAGAAATTCAAGAAATTCAAGAAATTCAAGAAATTCAAGAAATTCAAGAAATTCAAGAAATTCAAGAAATTCAAGAAATTCAAGAAATTCAAGAAATTCAAGAAAATCAAGAAATTCAAGAAATTCAAGAAATTTAAAAAACTCAAGAAATTTAAGAAATTCAAGAAATTCAAGAAATTCAAGAAATTCTAGAAATTCAAGAAATTCAAGAAATTCAAGAAATTCAAAAAATTCAGAAAATTCAAGAAATTCAGAAAATTCAAGAAATTCAAAAAATTCAAGAAATTCGAGAAATTCAAGAACTTTAAGAAATTCAAGAATTCAAAGAAATTCAAGAAAATCAAGAAATTCAACAAATTCAACAAATTCAACAAATTCAACAAATTCAACAAATTCAACAAATTCAAGAAATTTAACAAATTCAAGAAATTCAACAAATTCAACAAATTCAAGAAATTCAAGAAATTCAAGAAATTCAAGAAATTTAAGAAATTCAAGAAATTTAAGAAATTCAAGAAAATCAAGAAAATCAAGAAATTCAAGAAATTCAAGAAATTCAAGAAATTCAAGAAATTCAAGAAATTTAAAAAAACTCAAGAAATTTAAGAAATTCAAGAAATTCAAGAAATTCCAGAAATTCAAGAAATTCAAGAAATTCAAAAAAATCAGAAAATTCAAGAAATTCAAAAAATTCAAGAAATTCGAGAAATTCAAGAACTTTAAGAAATTCAAAAATTCAAGAATTCAAAGAAATTCAAGAAAATCAAGAAATTCAACAAATTCAACAAATTCAACAAATTCAACAAATTCAACAAATTAAACAAATTCAAGAAATTTAACAAATTCAAGAAATTCAAGAAATTCAACAAATTCAAGAAATTCAAGAAATTCAAGAAATTCAAGAAATTCAAGAAATTCAAGAAATTCAAGAAATTCAAGAAATTCAAGAAATTCAAGAAATTCAAGAAATTCAAGAAATTCAAGAAATTCAAGAAATTCAAGAAATTCAAGAAATTCAAGAAATTCAAGAAATTCAAGAAATTCAAGAAATTCAAGAAATTTAAGAAATTCAAGAAATTCAAGAAATTTAAGAAATTCAAGAAATTCAAGAAATTCAAGAAATTCAAGAAATTCAAGAAATTCAAGAAATTCAAGAAATTCAAGAAATTCAAGAAATTCAAGAAATTCAAGAAATTCAAGAAATTCAAGAAATTCAAGAAATTCAAGAAATTCAAGAAATTCAAGAAATTCAAGAAAGTCGAGAAATTCAAGAAATTCAAAAAAATCATGAAATTCAAAAAATTTAAGAAATTCAAAGATTCAAAAATTTAAGAAATTTAAGAAATTCAAGAAATTAAAAAAAATCAAAAAATTCAAGAAATTCAAGAAATTCAAGAAATTCAAGAAAGTCAAGAAATTAAAAAAAAATAAAAGTTCTAGAAATTCTTGAAATTCAAAAAAATCAACAAATTCAAGAAATTTAAAAAATCGATAAATTCAAAAAATTCAGGAATTTTAAGAAATCATAGAATCAAGAAATTCAAGAAGTTAAAAAAAATAGAATTCTAGAATCTGAAGAAATTTATGAAATTCAAATAATTTGGAATATTTGATAGATTCACAAATTTAGAAAATTGAAGAAAATCAGGTGAAACTTCAAAAATATTCATTTAATGCAAAAGATTCGAGAAAAATAAAAAAAACTATAACAAATAAAGAAATTTGGGATATTTAAGAGATTCAAGAGATTAAAGATAACATAAGAATAAATGTACAAGTACAAAAAGTATGATTATCACTTAAAATGTCTGAATTATTTTTTTATAATAGACAATCACACCGTCTTTTCAGACTGAATTTACAAACTAAACGGGACAAACACAGAACACCCAGAGGAGATGGGCGGAATCGA